>NC_081192.1:37076149-37338649 GCF_902713425.1 Acipenser ruthenus
CATTATCCAGTTTATATCCCGTCCGTCATATTTGTTTACATCGTCGAGTTGAATTTGTTTGAATTTCAGAAAGTCAGAAAACAGTGACAGTGATGTTTTAATCACCATTTTATTGTTTGGAGCATCTTTCTTTTCTAGTATGTTTTTGTAATTTAATTTTCTGTTAAGTCACAGAATCAGTGTTCAGCCACTTTCTTTTGTTGTGAGGAGTAGTGATGAAAGACGTTCCTTTATGACAGATGGAGACTATTGCCCGGTGGTGTAAGGATGTTCTGGCAATAGTTCAATCTATTTTTTCTCCTATGATGACGTTTTAACCAATCACAGGCCAGGATTTCCATATATGTATATAATATACACATACATACACACACAGTATATATCTGATGTTAAAGCAGCAAGGATGTCCTACATTTGCATTTGTACAGTACTAATGTTTTAATTGTAGAAAAAAAAAAACAATTGATGATAAATTGTCAGGTTGTAGTGGGAAAAATGGTCTTGCGGAATAGGTACCCAAAAAGTCTGATTTGCATTTTCAGCAGGCAGAATGTTAAATGTATGCCTGAGAGATCATTAAGCTGTGGGTGTTCTCCACTGGGCTCCAGGCTCCAACTGGAAGGTGTTTATGCATAGGCAGGCTGTTACAGTAGCAGGGACAGAGGCACTGAAAGTCGTGCTTCTCTCAAAGGTGCAGTGGGGGATTTTGGAAAATCATTATTCATCAGCCAGTAGACACTGGGGTAACAAAGACTATTATATTCAAAAACCAACTGGGTTTAGCTTCGTATCACAAAGGCATTCCGTAACTAAAATGCACTGGCTGGAATCAGTTGTATCTAAAGGTTCACTGACATATATACAGACTATTAAATCAAGTATACTAAAACTGTTCTATCTGGCAGTGTAATATATAAGTTAATCATTACTTATATAGTTAAAAGGTACAATCCCTTATCCAAGTTACTGTATGATTTTTTTTTTACAAAAACTGTAATGTAGTTCATTTGAAGTTCTATAACAAAGGTAATATAATTAGGGCTTCTGACTTTCGATTTTAACCGATAAACCCGATAAAACACCCCTGATACAAAAAATGAAATCAGTGTATATCCAATAAACCCTGGAAAAACACTGGAAATGGTTACTCAATTCACGGTGACTTCACCCCGTTCCCTGTGAAATAAATAAATAAATAAAATAACCTAAAAAAATAAAAAAAAACTCCCAGTGCAGTTGGGCAGTGCCCCTCCTTCCTGACTTGTATCTCTCATTGATTCGTTCTGAATACTTTAAAACCACCCAAACTACTGAGTGGCAGCAAATTCCTACATTTCTTTTGTAGGACTGTAACACGCTTGCGAGATTTAATTACAATTTGAAACGAAGAATTGTTCTTGCTCGCAAGTTTTTTATTATTAGAAATTTAAAACGGTATTGCAAATTGTGGCGAAATGTAAAAAAATGCCTAAACACACAAAAACCCCAGAAGAATATGCCCGTGACCATAAGGATTTCGTAGTGGAAGACAGCAAAGGAAAGAAGGTACAATTGAAGTGTGCAAGTACTGTCAAATTACTATACATATTGTGACATTTGGGGAAAAAAAACAAAAAAAAACAAAACAAGAATTTTGATAGGTAACCGAAAACAATCATTTCGATCAGAGAAAAAAAAGATTTTACATAAAAATTGCTAAAGATCCTATACAATCTAATTTTACACGGGCAATAATTGTAGCATAAACATTTATATTGTGGAATTTATATTGGGCTTGGAGTTTCCTAGATTTGTTGTAGTTTTTCCCTATGCAATGCCTACCTCCCACAGCATTTTTTTTTCTATTTATATAATATAAATGGTTAATAGTTTACATTGGCATTGAACCTCAAAGCATAATATTAATAAAATATACAGTAGCTATTGGTAACCCTTAATACAGAGTGGGTGCCTTAGAGTGAAATACAAAAACAAATGTTGCTATTTTAAATATAGCTAAATGCACTCAGCAAGAAGCTATTTTTTTTTACTCTTCCAATATATGCTGCAACAGCCTCCCCATCTGCTCTAGGGTGAGCTGCATTAAAAGTATTCAGCGAAAAAAAAGTGTTTACCATCAGAACACGCTTTTTCTTCAATGACTAGGGAGCAACACAGAACAGAACCAGAGTTGCTTTCTGTGAAGTTAAAAATAGCTGAGGACCCCGGAACTCAGTGATGGCTTTTTTGAATACTTCTTTTTTGAAGCAACCCCAGGGCCTCGGGGGATCCCAGCACCAGTTGGGGAAGCCCCAGATGACATTTTTATTTTTTTACATTGGGGTGTCATCTCCATCATCTGTTCTGTAAGTATCTGTTCTGAGTATCACTATGCTACTTTCAAGGATAATAGAACCAGAACAGAGTACACTTATGGTTCAAAATACACAATCATTACAAAAATGAATTCCTCTCAAGTTGGTACTTCAAGGATCTCTAGTCTGCTTTGAAAAAATGCTATTAAGTATTTTAAGTGGTAGGACTTTTTTCCCAAACAGAATGACACGTAGTTAATACCACAGCACAATATTGGTGGGTTAGTGAATGGCCTGTTGTAGCTTTTTTCTATTCGGTGTCGATTTGTACAAGCCCACAGCTTATTTAAAAAAAGGAGAGAGAGAGAGAGCAATATGGAGAGAGAATGTGGGTGTTGTAATAACGTGTGGGCTTTAGTAGATCCAGAGACATGCAGCTCAGAGAATTGCTAGAACAAAACCATATAGTCATTTTCGTCAAGCAAATAGCTGAATCGCCGATGGATTTCAAGGGACAAAAAACAAAGGTAATTTCACTTTATGTTCCTTGTTGAAAGTTTGCTAATGAATTGGTAAAAATGCTAATTTAGATGGTATTCTTCGAGACCCAGTTCTACTAAGGATTCATTGACTGTCATCACCATCATTGTTTTTTAATTTTTTTTTAATTTTTTTTTTTATTAAGATTCTATGCTTCATTTTGATATGCATAGCACATAAAGTACTAACAAGAAATATAGCCTTTCCTACCTGCAAAGCTATTTGATAACTTGGTGCTCATGTAGATGGAATTATGAAAACAAAGCTTGACTGGTGGGAATAATTTGTGGGAAACAGACTTACAAGGTAAACATGATGTCAATGAGAGCCGTTAATAAAGCTTTTTGATATAATGTGAATGTGCAGTTTTGTTATGAACTTGTAATGCTTGTTGCAGGTATGTTATGTAAGCAAATAAATTACTTTTGTCATAGAATGGCAAACTCTGCCACTTACTGGTAAAGGAAAGCAAAAGTTTTGTTTTCCTGTAATAGAGTAATGTGAAGTTAACCTGTTCAGGTATTTGCATAGATAAGGGTTTGTTTCAGAGCTGATTATGTGTTATACATGTGCTAAGCTGTTTTTCATGTTAATTAATATTTACTCCAGATATTTAGTTCATTTTTAGTATTGTAGTACTTCTTAGTATTGTATCAAATGTGTTTCCAATGTGAATTTGCCTGCAATCATTTATGATTTGTCCGTCAATCTGACGGGCAAACCTCTAACACTGTGGCAAAATGTGTTTGCCCCTGATTATGATAAAACTTGGTGCAAATGGGAGCTGACCAACTTTGTCCTTTAATGCTATTTTGGTGACATGCTTTGCCCCATCCCTTACATGTTAGTGCCAGTGGTCGGCATAACTTTTGGGGTGTGGCCTCATTTGCATTGTAGCTTTGAACGATTTTGATGAAGGAACAAAGAGGGGCAGCTGCGTTTTCAGTTTATTTGAAACACAGGCGCTGTCGATCCCGTTGCGAAAAGGGAACAGCAAGTGGTGATGGTGATGGAGCAAAAATGTTCAATGCTATATTTTAAAATAAACAATAAATAATATAGCTGTGTGAACTGTGATGTGGAACATGCAATCTTTAACTTTAGGTCAGTACATGGGGAAAAAAATTATGAATTCAAATATACATCATACTTCATAGTTACTGGAAGTAATTTATTCCAAAGTGTTTTACATTGGAACATGCACGTAATCATTAGCTGTGTGGCGTCTTCTGGGAATTTGCAAATATTTCAAACTCCACAGAATAAGAAAAATAAATGATCTGGAATACATTATTTCACAGAAGTATGAAGTATTGCCTTTTTATTATTTGTCTGCCAGAATTTTGCAAAGCAGCATTACTGTATGAAGCTGGTATAGGTCATTCTGTCTGTACTCTGTACATTGTCGTTTGGTCCTAACAGCTGTAGTGGAAAGACATGATTCATACCTAACTTTAGTGTTACTGTGAAAAGTTAATCCTTTGGAATGATGCATTAGGTTAGCAAGTAACTGAATTTGTAACGATTTATGCAGTACACAAAGTTACCTTTTTATTGCCTTCCTGAGCCGAATCTAAAGACTCCAACCTTTCAAATGGGGCATTGGATTAGCAAATAACTACACTTATAGCAGTGCAATACACAAAGTTACTCATTCATTGCCTTCTCATCGTACTGACAGCAATGTATGAATGTGCAGAATGTGACACTTCCGATGACACTATTTGGTATAACACAGGGGTATCTGTACTTTTTAGGGGGTGGGGGCTCTGCTCCACCACTTATTTAGTTTGTGCATTTTAACTCAGTTAGAATTTAATTTAATTAAATGCAAAATGTAGTAAAGGTTAACTGCTCACAATGTACTATTATTGATTTTTAGGACCACTCCGGTGCATTGCTTTGCCGCTACTTTGTTAAATATTTTTAAGTGCAACTTTCTGTGTCGGGTTTGAAACGCATACGAGGAAATTATGAAGAGGTGTAATCATATGTGTTTTAAAATAAATGTTTCATACATTCTTCTTTTTTTCACAGCAGTTCTAAAAGCCATATTCCAAATCACAGTTGTTATTATTATTATTATTATTATTATTATTATTATTATTATTGTTATTTGTTTATTTAGCAGACACCTTTTATCCAAGGCAACTTACAGAGACTAGGGTGTGTGAACTATGCATCAGCTCACCCGAAAGACGGAGCACAAGGAGGTGAAGTGACAATGAGTCAGTGGCTGAGGTGGGATTTGAACCGGGTACCTCCTGGTTACATGCTCTTTTCTTTAACCACTGGACCACATAGCCTCCCAGTTCCCATATAAATATTAAATAAACTCAATATTGCAAAGGCTGGAAGAATAAAAAGAATGTTTATGAATATAACGAAACCTTGCAGTCACATATGCCAGAATTGCTTAATTAATGTAAATATTTTTAAATAATTGTGGCAGAGTGGTTGCTGATTATGTACAGGTGCAGAGGTGATGCAGTGCAGGAATAAACAGACAGAGATTTGTAATCCGGTATGGAAAATAGTTGTTTTATTTTTGTTATAATCCAGGTCTTGTGACCAAATAATAAGATCCGGTAATACACAGCAATGTGTAAAACACAGAGTACAGAAAACGGGGATTGCAGCCCTAAATAATAAAGACACGTTATCTGCCCCACAATAATACTTGCCACGATCACCTGTCCCGGTGCGTGCAGTAGTGCTCATGGTGGGTGATAACAATTTATTATAGTTTGTGACAGTTTTAGTGCAGCGGTGATCCGGTTTGGTGCTGGCCAAGGCGACAGCTCCGGATTCGTGTTAGCTGTATGGTGGTACAAAAACACAGACAGTTACTAACAAATTACAAACCAAACAAAACACTCATAAATATTTATTTTAACACACAAGTCTCTGTGTCTCTCACGGTCCTTCCAGTCTCTCAATAAAAACCAAGCGAAGGAAAAGATTTACAATTCTCCGGCCCCTTTTATGCGATTATGCATGACCCCTTGGGAAACGATTGTAGCTGACTCTATACCCTGCAGCTGCTACCTCGTTTACCTTCCAGGTCAATACATTCCTGCAACTGAGTCTTGCCTTTTTCCAGGATAACTGACCTCCCGACCCAGGGAATGAACTGTCAGGCCAACCTGTCCAAAGCCTTTCCCTTTCGCAAGTATAAACTAACCTTCTCCAGTTGTATGATCGACTCTTAAGAGCTCTCTCTATCGAGTGTGTCTGTAGTTCCCTTTCAATTTTATTGCTGGAAGTCACCTCGCCACTTCCCCGGAATCAGCTGAAGATTGAGCTAATGCTACGCAACTGCATTTCCTCAACGATTCTGGCGATTGTAGTCTGCTTTCACTAACCTTGCAGCTTGCTGCATGTGTTTCTATCTTTTTCTCTACTTTTTGCAGCTGTTTTGAAGGTAAAATTAAGATAAGGGAGAACGTGATCCTCCAGCGAGACCCAGCTTTGCTGCGCGCCGCTGTTGACTCAAAGACTCTGGGAGACTTAGTGCCCCTACAGATTGTTTGTTACTATTGTTTTTTCATTACCTCTTACAGTGAAAAAAAAAAAGGCCATTACACTACAGCTTGCTGTTGAGTGTCTATGTGTACTACTGCCATGCTTCCTCCAATAGGTCTGGCATACTGTTGAGCAGACCCTATGTACATTCAAACTACTCACCCATAAAAGCGGTGTGTAGGTCCAATATTTTATTCTCGCTCTCTTCTGTCTTTTTTTTTTTTCTCCCGACTGTAGGCTGTGCAATCCCGCGCAAGCTACACGCTGCACCGGTTGAATACTGCACGTGACCCAGAAGGCACCATCAAACTACAGTGCTCCACTCCGCTGTAAGCTTCGCACTGCATCGGCTGTGTGACTGCATGCACTGCGCTGTCTGTAGGCACCACACCGTTGCATGCTACGCACTGTTCCGGTTGTGTGATTGCATAAGCCACAGACTAGACACACAGCTCAGTACTCTCGGTGCTTGAAGCCCTCAGAACTTGGTGCTTCGGTGCCACAGTGTCTCGGCCTTGACGCCCTTGGTACCCTCGGGTCTTCAGTGATCTACAGCCTTGGTGCTCAAGCGCTCCCCTGCATCAGTGGCGTCTATGCCCCACGGTGCTCCATTGCCTCGGCGCTTTGGCATCCTCGAGGCCTTGAGTGCCCTTAATGCTCCCAACACCTCGGTGCCTATCCCTCAGTGCTTAAACACTCACTGCATCGGTGCCCTTGATGCCCCCTGTGTGTAGGCAGTGGCCCACACCGTTGCAAGCTACGCTAAGCTTTCCTTTTACCTTAAATAAATATATAACAATACAAAGAATTTAAATAATGTGTTGTCTTTCGTTGACTATATCTGGTTGTGTTTTTTTTTTTAAATATTCTACATTTTCTTTTTAATTACTGTTATTATGGTAAATGCTTATTTAGGCACTGTACGATTTGACTGGGGAAAGATAACGTATAGGTTTATTGGAGTTAACAAAACAAAAAAACCGGAAACCTTTTCACTTATTTTAGCTTAATTATTGAGCTTATTGCTGCATTTAAATTGTTTTCTTTATGTTAAGTTTTCAGGGCATTTTTTTAATGAAACCGGAGTATAATAAACCATCACCTCTGCACTTAAGCATTTGTATATCAGCTGATATCCCAGCACGCCTTTCTTCTTAAAGGTGTATCAGCCTCTATACATACACCCCCAGTATTGCCCAAATGTTAGCAAAGTACCAGCTAACTTGGGAAAATGTGGCCTCGACTTGCACAGATTCTGCTTCGTCATACATGCCAGGGACTTGGGTTGCCACCTGAAGAGCTGTGTTATGTTATTATTATTATTTATTTCTTAGCAGACTTACCATTGTTAGAAGATATCACATTATTTTTACATACAATTACATTATTTATTTATTTATTTATTTATTTATTTATTTTTACATATTATTTTTACATACAATTACCCATTTATACAGTTGGGTTTTCACTGGAGCAATCTAGGTAAAGTACCTTGCTCAAGGGTACAGCAGCAGTGTCCCCCAGCTGGGATTGAACCCACAATCCTCCGGTCAAGAGTCCAGAGCCCTAACCACTACTCCACACTGCAAATGAAAAGAAAATATAATTTAATTTATTGTAGACATACTCTGTCTCAAACTGCGGAAATGGTCTATGGCATAATACTCTCACAAGCATAGCTATACATATTGGTGCTTATGTATAGCTATTATGTACCATATATCACCTTACAGGTCAATAATACAACAAAAAATGTTCTGAATGATAATACCCGAAAATAATCTTAATATGCTTTTAATAAAGTAGCCCGTGCAAATCTAGTATCAGGCGGTGGATTGCGCTTATCGTCAGCTTGAAAATCCTGCATTCATTGTCACTATTTTTGCTTTGAAAATAATCGGTTATTTTTTTTTAAGCAGTTGTTTTTTACGTTTTAGCCTCTCGAAGTGCTTAACACAGAAAATCCACCCCTTCAACTCTCTGATTTGGTTAAGTGTTGTGTCAATATGTTAATGTAACAGTATTCAGCAGGTTTAATTCGACTTTATGAAGCAAAATGAGTTAATTCTATAGGGTGATGCAAAACTTTTGGCCATAGCTGTATATACTTTAAAGATAAGCCCCCCCAAAACAAAAAGTAGGATCGCTACCTAACCCTAACCCTAATCCTATTTTACACAACGTGAGTCCCAAGTAGTTGAAAATGCTTCAAACAATACAATTACACTGCTTTAGGTAATTGCTCTTTGGTTTAGTTGGTTCTTGTAGATATGTGTGAATTTTAAATACTGCTATGCGGGAATAACATTTTGAAAAATACGAAAATGCCTCTCTATGCTTGATTGTTATGCAGCAGTAGAATGACTGATGCTATATTGTGGCACAGTAATTGGTGCATTGGAGTGGGAAATTTGACAGAAGATGTGGGTGTTACTATATCTGCCAGTTACATGATAAACCCAGTTATAAACATAGCAATGAATGGAGTGTTTCACTAGCTATCTTAAGGAAAATGCCTGGAAAGTGACAGCTGGGGCATAAAAATGCAATTTCTGTTGCAGTTTTATTGCATTTCTACTGTTGTTGTCTGAAGTGATTTTATGAAGCCTACTACCAACTACAGTGGGTGCTATACCCCATTTATTCATATTCATCTCAAAGTTATTGTTTAGACAAACAAAGTATTTGCAGGTAAACATTTCGATTAATATCTGTAACTTTTTTTGTGTTTTGAAACATTGACCAAATACTTAATAAAGGATTTCTTTGCTTATTTTCAATTTTTAAAAAATATGAACTACCATATTTGAACTTCTGTTACTTATATGTCACTACATAAAAATACAGTGAATTAATGTACACAATTTTTTTTTTTAAATAGACCACATTGTGAAAAATATATCACTAGTGAACAGAGTATATATATATAGAGAGAGAGAGAGAGATTTTCCTCTCATCCTCAGCACTGACATGTTTTCTGCTGTACTGACGTATAGAGGCTATAAACTAAGTAAAAGTGTCATAATTTTAATCAATATTTTAAACTGTCCACGACCCCCCATCCTAGCGCACGCTTTATATGCTTTCAGAAAATGCTGAGAATTTGGGACAGCCCCTAAATATGTCAACATTTTTTTTTTTTTTTTTTTTTTTAATTGGGAAACTGTACTTGAAGTTTCACATACTGTATTCTGTTATTGTAATAGAAGGTGACAGGTTCCTGCTCTGACTAGGTAGCATACATTTCCTGGAGGTTTTTGATAAGTTGACACATGAAACATCAGTTGTATGCCTACTGCTTTAGCTTCTTACTTATTTGCCTTGCTTTAACTCTAGAATGGTAATAAAGTTTAAAATGAATGAAAGCATTATGGTCCATATGCTGTTAAGAATTTTACAAAGTATTCCATTTGTTCAACAGGTATCAATGAGCGTGGCAGAAGAAATACAGAAACCATAAAAGGTGTAAAGCGAAAAAAAGTGGTTTCTGAAAATCAAATAAAGAAAAACCCCAAGTCACCTGTAAAGAAACCTCCACAGTCAAAGATTTGTACATCAACAGCATCTAAACTTAAAGTAAAGGCAGACACATCCTCCAGTTCGTTACCTGACCCATCAAATCAGTTACGCAGTTCATCTGTACAAAATGGAGACCTGCAAAATGAAAAATCTGCAGTGCAAGATGTCCTTCAGAAGAAAAGAGTGAACACCGAGTCCATTGTGGAAACAACAGATTGTGAAAGACCAATGCAGGCAGAGACCCCTTTGGTGCAGCAGCAGTCATTTGATCTGTGTAATGGGGAAGTAGAAGACTGTCAAAACGGTAACAAATTACAATGGGTAGTAGCAGATAAAACGTTCATGTCACAAGAACAGCCCGATTGCCCGACTGCCACCACGTCATTGTCAAATGAAAACTGGAACTTTAATCCTGCAGGCAGCACTTGCATTTCAAACAGTGCCTCTTCTTCAAATCCTAGTGCTTCACTTGAAGTCTTGTTGAAAGCAATGGAGCCAGATCTGAGCTCTTTGACAAAGAAAAAATCCTCTACTTGTGGTGCCCATATAGGAAAACCAGGACTAAATGATGGAATATCAGACAGCAATTTAAGTGTTCGAAATCAGTCTTCAATGTCACAGCCTGAGTTTGTTTCTGGGTCCCATTATTATCCCAGTATTTTACAGACAGTGCAGTTGCCTTCAACAAAAAATGAGCAAGCACATAATCAAATTGCATCTCATTTACAGTATCGGCATGCATCAACTGGGCAACAAAATTCACAGCAATCTGTTCACTTTGTAAGATCAAGTGGCAACCAACATGGCCAAGAAAAACATTGCCTGCGGCAACCTTACAGTGTGGCAGATATCTCTTCCCTTACTCATGTTCCTGATTCTTCAAGCCCTCAGGATCTTCACCAGAGTCAGCCCATGGTTCATACATGTCAGTCAGTGTCTGCCAGTGTGCCCAGTTCTATACAAGTTCCTGTAACTCCTGGATATAATCCGATACAACTGGCTACAGTTCTGAATCATGGGGTAGAACAGATGTCAAATATCTCTGTTAGGGACCAGAAACCTAAAAAACAAGGAAAATACGTTTGTGAATATTGCAACCGGGCTTGTGCTAAACCCAGTGTCCTCCTAAAGCACATCCGGTCCCACACAGGGGAACGGCCCTATCCTTGTGTCACATGTGGATTTTCTTTTAAAACTAAAAGCAATTTGTACAAGCACAAAAAATCCCATGCCCATGCTATCAAGCTAGGCCTGGTCTTACGTCCAGATTCTAGCAGTGGGACTCTATCACAAGATTCTGACAAAGCACTTAGTATTCACTCAGATGTGGATGAAAGCGGTGAAAGTGAGGAGGAAAGCACACCTGACGAAAGACACTTAGAATCGGAATCAGCACAAAGTAGTATTATGTCACTTTCTGAGAACAGTTTACAAAAAACAATCTCTATCCCAGCCAGTCAAATGGATAAAACCTTGGTTGTTTATGAGGCAGCAGAATCTGGAATAGATCAGATGTCATCTGAACCCAAAGTAACTGCTGCTTTGCCAAAAGTGGTAGTTTACCCTGTAAATGTATCCCCACTGAGAGCCGACAGTCCAAAAGTAACAGACTCTACCCCCGAGCTAGCCACAGCACAGAGGCAAAGGGAATTCCAAACAGCAAGTATAAGGTCAAGCTTATCAGTGATGTCTTCGTTAATAAAGGTTGATAACACAAACCTGCCCCAAGATGACATGAGTGATATTGAGGTGAGGCACAGTAAATCACCTGGAAGTGGGCATGCACAGTTACAAAGGCAACAGGCAACAGACTTTTCACAACAGCAGCAAGGCAAATGCCTTTTAAGTCCAAGGAGCTTAGGCAGCACAGATTCTGGTTACTTTTCAAGGTCGGAAAGTGCAGATCAAACCATAAGTCCTAGTCCCTTTGTTAAGTTAATACCTCCAGCTGAAATAGATATAAATAAAAACATCTTGCCTTGTCCATCTCACACCACCCAAGTCATGGCATCAATAGTGCAGTCTAACTACACAGAGAAAACGTCTGCTCTATCTGGCCAGATGCGTCCACCAATTGAAACAAAGTCACTTGAAGAGCGAATCTCAAAATTAATTTCAGATAATGAAGCAGTGGTTGATGACAAACAGTTAGACAGTGTCAAACCAAGAAGGACATCTCTTTCAAGAAGAGGGAGCATAGACTCTCCAAAATCTTATATATTCAAAGACTCTTTCCAGTTTGATTTAAAACCTATTGGCAGAAGGACAAGCTCAAGCTCTGATGTACCAAAGTCCCCTTTCACGCCCACAGATAAGTCAAAGCCAGTGTTCCTTTTGTCTGTCCCTTCCCAGTATCTATCTATGGACAATTTGCCAATAACTAGAAGTAATTCTATGCCTACAACACCTGGATACTCAACTCTCCCCCCTAATGTAGCACCCCCACCTCATCCACTGCGAGGTAGTCAGTCATTTGATGACAAAATAGGGTATTTTTGTGATGATGTCTTTGTATCTGGTCCTCCCACTCCACTTCAAGCAGTTCATCCCCGTACACTTGTGAGACAGACAGCTATTGAGGATTCTTCAACCAGTGAAGGTCACAGTCTTGCCTCAACACATTCTGTGGATGAAAGCTACCATGGGTCCATCTTGACCACAGAAATAATGCGAAGAAGTAAATCATGTGAACAAGGATCACCTCCAGAGAAGAGTAAAAAATCACAGCTAGGCAGAGGGACAATGTATGAATGTGAAACTTGCCGAAACCGATACCGCAAGCTGGAGAACTTTGAAAATCACAAAAAGTTCTACTGTTCAGAATTGCATGGACCAAAAAGCAAAGGTTTAGCTGTGCGAGAGCTGGAGCAGGATATGTTACCACGCAGTACACAACACCAAATTTTTCATTACAGAGTGACGCCGGCCACAGATGTTGTGGAGCAAACACCATTGATAAGAAAGAGAAGAAAAATGAAAAGTGTTGGAGATGACGATGAACCTTCACCTACTGAAAGTAGTGCTCCATTTTCTTCCAGCTTTGATTCTGTGTCAACCCAGCTGTCCCAAGAAATGTGTAGTAGGTTTTTTGGTAAGAATGCTGCTATTGAGGGAGAATTACAGCCCACCAACATTCCAGGGCAAGGTTCTCAAGTGCAACTAGTTGCAAGAAGTACAGAGGCTGTAGATTCAAGATTGTCTCCCATCAGAGAAACTTCTAAAGAGAGAGGAGACTTCAAAAGACAGGGCAGCGGTATATCTGTGATTCAGCATACAAACTCATTAAGCAGGCCCAGTTCATTTGAGAAATCTGAGTCTTTTGAGAACTTTTCTCCTGTTAATTTACAAGACAAGGAAATTCAAATTATAACCAAACAGCTGTCTATAACAACAGTGAATGCTAATCAAGAGAAAAGCCAACAGACAGCTATACTAGAAAAGCCCCTGCTTGACCAGCAGAATGATGAAAGAACAGTTCCTGGGGAAAGTACCATTCCTGTACATCAATCAAGACTAGTTCGCCAACACAACATTCAAGTTCCTGAAATTCTGGTTACCGAAGAGCCAGACAGGGAGCAGGAAAGCCAAGCACCAGAACAAGAAAAGCCATTGGAAACATTTAACTGGCCCCAGCGTAGTGAAAGTCTGTCTAAACTGCCAACAGAAAAACTCCCTCCAAAGAAAAAAAGAATTCGGTTAGCTGAAATGGAAAACTCATCTGCAGACTCAAGCCTTGAATCTTCGTTGTCTAGAAGCCTTAGTCGGGAAAGCAGCTTATCACGTTGTTCTAGCATGTCTGCTTCTTTTGATAGGGATGAGGTGCCAAGAGCCGAGAGTCCTTTGAAGGCAGACTGTATAGGCAAATCCTCTGAGTTTCGTGTGCTGCCAGTGGCCTCCAATACCTTGGGTGTTCCTAGTTCACACTTCAGAGAAATGAGAAGGGCTACGTCTGAGCAAATCAGTTGCACTCAACCTTCTGTTGAGGTTACCGCAGAATATCGCAGTAAGTCATTTGATTGTGGAAGCATTTCACCCACAAGATCGATATCCCCTATGGAGACAGTTTTGCAACAGGCTTCTGCAGTAGTAGTAGTAGGAGTTCAGGTGCCTCTTATAGAAAGGAGAAGAGGTCCTCTTGTGCGGCAGATGTCTTTAAATATTGGTCCTGAAAGCCAACAGTCCCATGGCAAGCTCCCAATGTCCTTTAAGCAGGGTCCTACAGTCAGCATGGCTGCAGTAACACATCAGAGGTCCCAGGCTGCTTGTAGATCTTTGATGGCAAATCTAATTGCACAACATTCGATACGAGAACCTGTTCAGAACAAGAGTGAGCACTTTGTTCAGGGTGTTAATTTGGGCAGTCAAATACATGTGCAGCAGCCCCCAGTCCATGGACTTCCGCATCCATGGCAATACATTTCCACTGGTCATAATACTCTACTGTCACAGCATTCATCAGTCCCACAAATTGCAGACCAGAGAGAAATACAGAGGCCTTCTGTCGAAACTTCTGATTCACAGCAAAATAAAACCTATACTCCGAAGTATCAGTTGCATGTAGTTCCTCTAGAAACTGGTCAAATATGCATGCTACCAACTACACAAGTTTCATGCAGTACCTTGCCTATAATAAATATTCAAGTTTCAAATGAAGTAAACAGTAAGTATAAACCACCAGAAGAAATATCAAGTTTATATTTGATGCCCCAGGTTCACCAAGTAATTGCCAGTTCAAAACCAAATGATCAGGTGAACCAGTCTCCTGGAACTGCCCCTGTACATAACACTGATACTGACATAAGTAAAATGTCACAAGTTCACCAAGACGAACCGCAGACTTTAATTCATTCTCAAGAAAAATGCCTCTCTGTTCCAGGGATTCAAAAAAACATTAATGACACAAGAAACTCTTCTGCATCAGGTTCCTTGCAGTGTGTTCAGAAAATGTCATCTGTGGGTCTTTTTCCACAACAGGAACCTACTGCTTCAAGTAAACGGATGCTTTCCCCTGCCAATAGTTTAGATATTGCTATGGAAAAGCACCAGAAACGAGCTAAGGATGAACATGGAGCAGCCTGTACCACTGAAGGTAGATCTTTGAATTTCCAAAACACAAGAGCTGCAGAGGTAACTAGACAAAGGAAACTTATGCTGGTTAGACAGATGTGCACAACAGAACCAGTGGAAAGCCTATTATCAGACCTGGAAATTGTCCCACAGCATCAAGGGGAACCTCATCAAGACAAAATGTCTTCTGAAACATCAGATAATGAAACAGTTTCTCCTTTATCAAACTCTCTTACAAGGATTTCACCTGGGCCATTGGTTTCTCTACAGCTGGTGAATTCAGATTTGAAAACTTTAGGCAAAGGTCAAGAGAGAAGGTCTCCTGTGAGTACTCAATTCAAACCAGTTGGCTTTCAAGGCCAAGTAAAACTAGCCTCATTTGTTTCAGTGGTGAACACAAGAGATAGCCATCGTTTGTCATTTCCAAGTCTGAAGACAGCAACAAGTTTCACTTGGTGTTTTCTGATGAAAAGAAAGCCTCTGCACGTGCTGCAAGCTGACCAAAGGGTTTCTGCTTATTCCACATGGGCCATTAGTGCAAACAATCCAAATCCTCTTGGACTACCAACAAAGGTTGCTCTGTATCTCTTTGATTCCAAACAGAAGGCAAAGAAGATACACTATACTCAAGCAATAACTACAAGTTCTAAATTTGACATCTTGGCTTACTCCAGCAAGTTGAAAAATAGCTTGCCCAAGGTATGCAAGGTATGATAAAAAAAAAAAAGATAATATAAATAAATATTATATAAATATATATATATATTTTTTACAATTATTTTCTGCATGCAAATAATGATTAAATAATAATCAGTCAAAATGAGCATTCATTTGAAATACTAGTAATACAAAGTAAATAATAAGTAATAATACATTATTGTGTTTATTATGTTTGAATGGAACGAGAATAAACTGAAAGTATTACACTTTGGTTATAATTTGAAGGAGGCATTAATCTTATGTCACCGCTAGTTCTTACTCACATATAAAAGGAATAATGGATCATTAAGATTATAAGCAAAATGCATCGGCAGCAGTAATTTAGCAATTTCAATGTTTAACTGTTGCAATGAGAATGTTACATTTCTTTGATAAGTGCCAAATGCACTAATCATCTAATGCACTGTGCCATCTAATGTACAGCAGACTGATATTACTTGTATAATAAAAAATAGCTGCTTATCTCCTTGCATTCATATGATTTAAAAAAAATAGATATAAGGTAAATATATTTAATATTTTTCGTTGTGCTTCACAGGTCTTGAGCCCTCAAAAAACATTTATAAAGGATAGCAGCAGCAAGGACAAGGTTGAAAATCAGCAAACCAATGAACCAGCCAAGGAACAGTCATTAACAAAAAGTGAACCAGCACGAGTCAGAATCTTTGATGGAGGGTATGTACAGTGGCAAAGATGTGGCTTATAGTACAAGAAGGGAAAAGAGCATACATTATTCTGTTTGTTTCCTCTTATTAATTAGAAATGGGTGCCACATTGCGTCTTTAAAGACACCAACATTAAAAATATGCATTTACTCTGATGGTGGTAATTCTCTGTGTCAGATGATAACACCTTTACAGCCAAGCATTTTGCCATAGGTGTAACTCTACAGCCAAGCGTTTTATGACCATTTTTACCACACTGTTTTTAAAGATTTTATTTATTCAGCAAGAGCACTTCTTAAAAATAAATTATGTTACCTTAGGTACCCTAGATTAAACTGAAGGGATATTTTTTTCTTCGCAATTTAACCCCTTTGCAGCCTCCGTCATCTATGTTTGATTCCCCTAGTGCTCTTTGGGTAGCCTCTTTCGGCCATGTTCGATTTTGCGTTATGCATCCCTTCTTAGCTATGCAACTAAGGCATTCCGTCATTGAATTGCACCAAACTCTGTATATAGACAGTCAAGCCCTTTGCAAACCTGCCAGATGTGTCTCTGTTTACTTAACAGCTTGATTGGTAGGCTATTTGCTTTGAAGACATAGTGGCTTTGATTGGTGTTGTAGTTGTCACACACCCACGTTCCCAGATCACCTGCATGGAGTTTTTTCAGCCAAAAAAAAAACTTCCTATTTGTATTTCCTATTTCAAAAGTACAACAAATGTATCTAATACATGGAAGGAATTCATTGTGTGACATTCTAAACTTGTAGAAATAAGTTTATGTAGAAGTATATGCATGTATAAACTGTAACATTCCCATGTGCCGTAATCTCTGTATTTTACCGCATATATGAATTCCTTCTGTTTATTTGATATATTCTGTGAAAATAACAGTAACTGAATTTGTTTTATTACACAGACATGCAAAACACAGATGGAATGTAATGCAAGTAGGAGGAGACGCTATGGATGATTCATATTTCTTTATACTTTTTAAATCTGTATTGTGGGCGGACATATAATGTAATAATCAAATGTAGAAACTAGAGTGTGTGTGTGTGTGTGTGTGTATATATATATATATATATATATATATATATATATATATATATATATATATATATATATATATATATATATATATATATATATATACACACTGAGTGTACAAAACATTAGGAACACCTTCCTAATATTGAGTTGCACCCCCTTTTGCCCTCAGAACAGCCTCAATTTGTCGGGGCATGGACTCTACAAGGTGTTGAAAGCGTTCCACAGGGATGCTGGCCCATGTTGACTCCAATGCTTCCCACAGTTGTGTCAAGTTGGCTGGTAGTGGATCTCTACTCCGAATAGCTTGTTCCATCTCATCCCACAGATGCTCAATTGGATTGAGATCTGGTGACTGGGCAGGCCACTGCAGTAAGCTGAATTCACTGTCATGTTCGTGGAACCATTCCTGGACATTCCTAGCCTTGTGGCATGGGGCATTATCCTGCTGAAAAAATCCATTAGCAGATGGATACACTGCTGCCATGAAGGAATGCACCTGTTTGGCAATGATGTTCAGATATCCTGTGGCATTCAAACATTGCTCCACTTTTATCAAGGGGCCCAATGTGTGCCATGAAAACACACCCCACACCATCACACCACCACCACCAGCCTGAAATGCTGACACACGGCATGATGGATGCATGTACTCATGTGCTTTCCACCATACCCTAGTCCTCCCATCAGCGTGAAACAGCAGGAACCGGGATTCATCAGACCAGGCAATGTTTTACCAATCCTCCGGTGTCCAGTGTTTTCGTTCCTTAGCCCACTGCAACCGCAGTTTCTTGTGTTTTGCTGAAAGAAGTAGAACTCTGTTAGGTCGTCGGCTGCCATACCCCATTCGTGTCAAGGTACGACAAGATTTTTGCATTCTTTTATGGGTCTTTCGGCACCAATGTTGTACTGGACTGTCAGTTGACTAACTGTAGCCCGTCTGTTGCTCTGCACAATTCGTGTAAGCCTCCTTTGGCCTCTTTCATCAATGAGCCGTTTTTGACCACTGGCTTGCCGTTGGCTGGATGTCCTTTGGGTGGTGGACCATCCTTGATACACACGGGAAACTGTTAAGCGTGAAAAACCCAGCAGCGCTGCAGTTCTTGACACACTCAAACCGGCGCGCCTGGCACCTACTACCATACCCCGTTCAAAGGCACTTAAATATTTTGTCTTGCCCATTTACCCTCTGAATGGCACACATACACAATCCATGTCTCAATTGTGTCAAGGCTTAAAAATCCTTCTTTAACCTGTCTCCCCTTCATCTACACTGATTGAAGAGGATTTACATCAATAAGGGATCATAGCGTTCACCTGGATTCACCTTGTCAGTCTATTTCATGGAAAGAGCAGGTGTTCCTAATGTTTTGTACACTCAGTGTATATATATATATATATATATATATATATATATATATATATATATATATATATATATATATATATATATATATATAAAATGCATGTTTTATTTTATTCCTTTATACAGCTAGATCTGTATTATAATAACTATGTAAATGCATTTGCTGTATGATAAGGATGTAGAGGGTGACAGTATTTTTATATACAAGTTTATTGATATTATATATATATATATATCATTCATTCATTAATGTTTGTATTGTTGTGCAACCTGTTGACATTTTCATTTTATCATGTGGTGAAGCCGTTTATGTTGAGTATAATAACTACAGGTTCAATAATTAATGTTAAAGTGCGTTTTTGCGGTCAAAGACATTTTATTATATTTTTCCTTGAAAATAGGACTTGATTCGATTTCTTTGAAGAACTTTGAGCATTCTCAAAATCATCCTGTTTATTTGAAGAAACATCACTGAAACTTCACGCCCAAGTTCACTCTGATTGGTTTTCAGAGTGCAATGACAAATTCGGCTTGCTTGTTTAAGGAAGTACAGATAAATGCGTGTGTGGAAAGTGTTAACATTTTAGAAGGACACAGATTTCAGAACAGAAACCAACATGCACTGAAACTGGAAAGAACAAAGGGAAAGTAAACCATACTTCCTACAGTAGCCGAATGCTGTGTCATTAGCAAAAAACTAATTACTTTGCAATTTATCAGGGTTTTCACAGATTTTTCAGTTGTTGATTTGATATAAACCAACTCTGGAAGTTCTTTATATGCCACAGTTAAACACTGAGGGTGAGGAGCCTGTCCATCTTAATCAACTATTTTCCAGTTGATATAGAATTAAACTTATTTTTATTTATTTATTTTTTTAAGAGTTTTCAATATTATTAACAACATATAATTAATAATAATAAAAAGAAGAAACTTATTTTTTTAAAAACAGGCAACATTTTGTTTCTGTGTCTTTTAATCTAAGAACTTCTCTGTAGTTTAATATCTGTGTTTGGCAGCACTAGACTAGTTAACATCCTCTTTGTAGTATATTCCTGATTGTTATATTCCACAGTGAACGGTGCAATCCACAAATTATGTACATAAATGTTTCAATTGGAAAACTTCATACATTGCATGATAATCTAACAATGTTGGTAAAATATTGTCACCAGGTATAAGTCCAATGAAGAGTATGTGTATGTCCGAGGCAGAGGAAGGGGAAAGTACATTTGTGAAGAGTGTGGGATACGGTGTAAGAAACCCAGTATGCTGAGGAAGCACATTCGAACGCACACTGATGTTCGGCCATATCACTGCAACTATTGTAACTTTTCCTTCAAAACAAAAGGTGAGAAAATGTTTTTAACAGCAGCTTTTAATATAATTAAAGTATATATTAGATAGGAATCATTTACATATGTATATACAGTCAACCTCGGTTAACTCGACTGGTGGATAAGTCGACAGGCAGTCTTGGTCCTGAATTTTCTCCATATAAAATGCCTCTTAATTGAATTCGACACCATGTTTTACTCGCCACTTATTACCGGTATTGAAGGGATAAAAACTGTTAAAGATTAGTGGTTAACTCGACTGTCATTTCACATGACTGACCTCTGTCTGGAAACGATCGTTCATGCATTCATTCGCAACTACCAAGTGCAGCTGGTTACAGTGTCAGTTCACAATGAGTGAGAAGTGAAAAATGTCTTCTTGTTCAACTGGCTTTAAAGCTCAGGTTATTCGGGATGACAAGCTTGTCAGCAGAACTTTCAAAGCGCGTGTTTTTGCATGCGAAACAATCGACAATGTTTGATTTATGTGTGAAACTGTAAGTTGTTTATTATTGTTTTTGTTCACCAAGTTAATTCTATATAATGTACATTTGTTAACTTTTGCTGTTTAAGCAGTCAAATTAGACACTACAAACCAACACCTAAAAGTATAGTCAGAAGTTTGTACACAGTTTGTGGTTGGATTGTTTTCATAAAAATAACGCTGTCGTTATTTTATTAATTATTATTTCAATTGAACTATACAAGTGGTACCAAGTTTGTACAGTACTGTGTACTGTAATTAATTAATTCATTGCAGTTCTTTCATGAGGACATTTAACTAAAAATAAACTTGTAAATACTGTAATACTATAAACGTATTGTGTGTGTATATATGTATGTGTGTGTATATATATATATATATATATATATATATATATATATATATTATTTTCCTCTTATCCTCAGCACTGACATGTTTTCTGCTGTACTGGCGTATAGAGGCTGTAAACTAAGTAAAAGTGTCATAATTTTAATCAATATTGTACACTGTCCCCGTCTGTGTTTTGGGTTTGTTATTTTATATTTTATATTTTTAATGTAAGAACAGATACAAATAGACATTGTTGGGGAATAAAGCATATCAGTGAATGCAAATAAATAATATCAGGCTAAGTTGCATATTATTTTAAAGAATTCTATACTGAAGACCAGGAATCATTTACTGGTACAGTAAAATGTTTCTGGTTAATTTTTATTTTGAATTTCAGTCTGGTTATCATGTATATAAGAAAATATATTTTTAAAAAAGATAATTTTACTTAAGTAGGATATTTATTTAGAACCCCCTGATACCTTGGTTACCTTTTTTTTTTTTTTTTTTTTAGAAGCATAATTTAAGAGAAACATGTGTATTTTTCAATCTGATAAAAGGTCAACATGACTCAGGAAAGTGTCACCCGCTGCCTACGTACACTGGGAAATGGAACAGCAAATCATTAAATCTGCCTACATACCTTCAGGCCTGTTCTACCAGTTACTCATAAAATATTCTGCTGTACCATTGAGAAAGAGACATTCTAAGAAAAAGCACTAATATATTCTGTGGTTTGTTATTCTTTGGCCCCTTAGCAAAGCCAGAAGCTTCTAATTTTATTATTTAAGATTAATGGCTCTTTCAGAGAAGAAAAAAATAAAATAAAATTGAATGCCTCCTTTTTAAAGTTTCTCACCATAAGTAACCATTTCAGTCCTACTTAGAAAAAATGAACATTAAACACCATAGGGTCCATTTTAATAATCTAAACAGCAAACATAATGCTGGTTTTTCACCAATAATGAGTTATTTACCCCCTTGTTACCATCAGTAAATACAATAAGAATAAAGTGGAATGAGATTCGCAAATAAAACAGGTGTGTAGGTTTTGGGGGTGGTTAAATTTCGTCATTGTTTAGTTGATTAAAATATCAATAAAATGCAAGTTTCCTAAAAAGCAGGTTATCATGTCTCTCATTTACAAGTTAAGATGTAAAAATATTCTGGACCATTAAAATGAAATTCAATATTATTTGATCTAGACAGGTGTTTTATATTTGTATTCATGGAGTATAATACATTATTCTTAACCATGAGTGAATTTTATGGTATTTTGGGCAGTCCTCAAAAATAAAACCAGATAATTAAAAACACCTTTTATATTTTATGATGTCTTTCAAAGACGCAACATACAGTACTATAGTAATATGAAAATTCATTAACCTAATTCCATTAACTTGTAGCTTTGGGTTTTCAAAAAATAAACAAAACTTGAAGCAGGGCTGCAGAATAGTTGCGCACACGCACACAATGTGAGCCAAAGGATTTGGTTGGGACCCTAAGATTTTCTTGTAGCTATAATTTTTTGGTAGCTGACAGGAACATTCTCATGTCAGCATCAGCATCAGTTGCTGCCAGAAAACCCCTTCTTAGCATTTCTTTTTTTTTGCACAGCTAATCGAATCTCTTATCAGATTCAAAGGGACATGGAAATATTAAGCCTAGCCTATAACTTTTCTATTTTGTTAATTCTAAATGTATAATTATTTGGTTTGGAATTTCTAGTAGGCCTATGTTTGGAGTCTGGATCCTGAGCAGTAGCCAGTAGTTTCAAGTGGTGTGTTTGATTGACTTGTCAGTTCCCAAGGGTGGAGTTTCTACTGTAATTGAGGTCCTGTTTTACAACAAATTGAGTGTACTGTTCTGTGATTTATATACTGTACTATACCAGGAACCTGTCCTTGTTTAGTTGCATTCACTATAAAAAAAATAAATAAAAAAAAACTTGAACATTACAAGTGGCCTAAAGTCAGATTTAAGACTATGAGATGATGAACAAAAACAATTAGTTGTCAATCATTTTACTTCAGATAGAGATAAAGGGTCTGATTTAGGGTGTTCATGATGTGATTTATGGTGTTCTGTGCAAAGGCTTGCTGCATGGTTTAGTGGTGGCCTGTCTGTTCAAGGCCCTGATCAGCTTGTTGTTAATAGAAAATGATGGAGAAAAGAGTAACCCAATGCGATTAAATAGCAAGAACAGTTCATAGTCAAAGGACCTGTTTGCAAACGATTCCATGATAAATACAAGCAGAGTCTCTCTGTAAGTATCTGTAATTGGTGCTATTTTTATATCCTTTGGAAATTGTTTGCCAATTCATATTTGGCTTTCTAGATGTTGGTCAGAAAACAATACTTTACAATACAACTATAAAGTATTAATAACTTTTGAAATTTAAAATGAACAATGGTTCAATGTATAATATTAGTTCATAGTTGTAGAATTTGTATGTATTCTTTTTATTAATAAATACTGTACTTTCAGTTAAATCGAACATGAGAAGTAGTGAATATTGTATCCGGTGATCTTGTTTTTTTGAGATTTTTGCATTATATAAGAGTGTAGATTTTATATCTTTCCTGTCCAACCAGTGCATGTGCTTTTCATAAACAGTAGTGCATGTAAAACTAGGATCAGTTTTAATAAAAAAGAAGTAAAGCTGGCTCCCATTGAGACATGTTTTTTACTCTTCATACCAGAGAATTAGAATGTAAAGCAAAACTTGATAAATTAGGAATTATTCGTTTATTTAAAAATGTAATCTAAAAATGTGGGCTAAATGTCTAGGCAGATCAATTTTAAAAGCTCCCAAAAGTATTTGACTTTTGAGGGCAGTAATAATAGTATTCGGTTTGCTTTGAAATGTATTTTATACATTCTCCTAAATTCCTTATAGTAGTTGCAGTTATATAGAAGAATCTCAAATGGAGTTTGTTTTATTAAAATGTAAGGGTGAATACATGTTTTTGTATAGTTGGAAAAATACTACTGCTGTCACAAAATGTCTAGTAACCGAGAAAACCAGGGCCTATATTTATCATTCGTACATGCACAAGTTTTCTCTTCTAAACTGTGCGCACGCACATTCAAACAGAGTATGTGATTTATCAGCACAGGAGTTTGTGTGAGTGTTTGTAGACTCGCGTACAGTCTGGACCATGCTTACAATCGTTTCCTTGTGTCAAATGGTACTGCAAGATAAGATTAAATCAGCTAAAGATCGGCAATTGGGCAATATGTAAAATAATAATGTTCTCATTAGGTATTATGTATTGCTGAAATTGCGATGTTTGTCGCATATAATTCTTTCATATATTGTTGCGGATATATTAATAATATTATTGTTATTAATGTTTTTGTGACTCCCTTGTTTCAGGTTTACACTGGTATGTAAGCTATTAAAGAATCTTTTTTTTTGTTCTATAACTTTGCATTTGGTAATACATCAAAATTGATAAATCAGAATTTCTGAACTTCATGTGTACAAACAAATCAAGTCATTTATTCACGCACAAATGATAAATATAGGCCCAATATAACCAGTTATATTTCCAGAGAAGTGGTCCATTGTCAAAGGTCATTCTTGACCCAGCATGGCAAGTGTTATAATCTAGCATTTTATTCTTTTACAATCAAAGGTAACTTGACGAAGCATATGAAATCCAAGGCACATAGCAAGAAATGTATGGATATGGGTGTCTCAGTGGGCCTGATAGAAGATCAAGACACAGAAGAATCAGGTAGGCTTTCTGTTGTTTTTAAAATGACATCTACAATATAAAGAATTCTCAAGTATATTTAATATTCTGATACATAAAGGTAAAGACTGGGTATTATTTTTAAATAGAATACACTTTAAAACACTAAAGGTATAATGTTACCTGTGACTACTGTCAACTGTGCAAAGGCCATCATGTCATTTGTACTGTACTCTTGAATAATTTTACTCGGCTGTATTTAAGCCAAATGGTTGTGTTATGAGAACACTCTTCTTTAATGTAAATAAATATAAAATAATAAAATAAAAATGGCAAAAAATGTTGGATGAATCAAAACTATACGCATTTTATTATGTAAAGTTTGTTGTATTATAGCCATAGTTATCTGCTTTTCTCTCATTGCTTCTCTGCACATATTACACGCTATAGTCTGCCAGTACCCTTGTTTACCAAGTGCTTCATACACCAGCACCTATGTGGTCTCCTTGCTGGGGTAGTAGCAGCTGCAAGGCTCCCCACAGATTCTCCCTGTCATTGCCTGATTCCATAATAGCAGTTCCTACAATGCTTGATGGTGAGAAGCCAGCTGGCTTTGTTTTTGTTTTTTTTTATTATTATTTCATTTTATTTCTCATCCATTGGGCGGTTGACCCATCTCTTGGCAAGTTCAGATCCCACTCTTGCCAAGTTGATTGTTTATGGTTTTCAGTTTTTTGAGTATGATGCTCTTTACGTTTAAATGTATATTCTTATTAATATGTCTATTAAAAAATAATAATAAAAAAAAGATCCTTTTCAGTGGTAAAAGCCAGAGGCGTTATTTGGTTAAACCGTGAAATCATGAGCCTTGTTTAATAGAATAATGTATATTGTGCTTTACATGTTGTTATTTTGCCCCATGAGTGCTTTTGATATATTGGCTCCATTCCTCAAATGTATCCTAGAAAAAAATGTATAAAAGTGTATCTTGCAGCTGATTTATTGCAATGTGTGGGAGTTTTAAAATAATGATAATGATGGTTGATAGTTTTGTTTATTGGAATAGCAATTAAGGGTAAGGTTGATTGATGCTTTCTCAGCCTGCAGCCTATGGGTAGACAAAAGTAAATCAGCTAGACTTTGTACCTAAATACTGCTGGGAGAATGACTCGCATCCATTAAATATTTACAACTCAGTACTATTTAAAATACTAACACAATGGCGCTTTTAACCTTTGTGTCAAGCTTGATGTTCTTTCTATTAAAGACAAAAATCTATGAAACACTAAAACGCTTTTGGATTATACAGGAAAATATATTCATGCAATTTAATTGTAAAACAGCAGTCGCAGTGAAACTTGAATAAATGGGATCACAGAATTCTTCTTTTGGGTCCCCGAGTGGCTCATCTGGTAAAAAGCGCAGCCACGTGGTTTGCAGGGTGAAGTGCAGGTTCGCATACTGGCTGTGTGGCGTCGTCTGTCTTTGTTGGGGATTCCGAAGGGAGCGTCGCATTGGCTCTGGTGCTCCCGTGGGTAAGGGAGGCATAACCGACAGGGACTGTTTCTCCTCATCGTGCCACAGCAAACCATATTGGCCAGGCGTCCAGTGAACTCAGAGCAGACACCTGCAGGACTGGCCTTTGTCCTGCAGAGGCCGGTAGCTCGCTGACATCCTCTCTCAAGTTCCTGGGTTTAAAAGAGGAAGCTAGCTTGGTTGTGAGATCAGAGGATGCCCACTGAACTTTCAGATCTCTTGAGCTGTGTGAGGAATTGCTGCTGTGAAAAGAAAAAAAAAATTGGAAGTTCCAGATTGGGGAGAAAATCAGAGGGTAAAATAACTGGGCGCATTTGTTTAATAAAAAATTTTAAAAACATACAAAAAATAAATTACATTGTAGCTGCAGCAAACTGTTTGGCCGAAGGGACTAAAGCCGGGTACCTGGTGGCTGCATTGAAGAGGTGGTGCTGGGGGTTCTATTGGACCTAGATACGGAGGGGCAGCAAGATTATCCAGACCCTGACAGCAGCCCTCAGCTGACAGTCTGGGACTGTGGAGCTAGAGGCGGGGCTGAAGCAGAGGCTTAAGAGCAGGCGTCTGGCTCCAGGGGAGTAACTCAGCGGCTGACATTTGCTACCTCGCCCAGAAAATATATGCATTCCCCCCAAGAGGTGCGCAGTGACCTGGCAATGGGAGTCTTCATCTGGGGTCTGTCACCCACTGAGCGCCAGTGCCAGGTGCGGCTAGCAGGACCAGCCAACCTCTCGAGCAGGTTTTAACCATAGCTGAGCTGGGTGAAACCGTGCTAGAGGTAACCGCACGGCACCTTTTGAAGAGCACTTCGCAAATTGCCAGGCCCTTGCACCGGATCACAGAGAAGGGAAGCCGGTGGGAGGCCCTCACCAAGGCATCAGTCTTGGCCTTCCTCTACCCCCAGAGACGCTTCATCCTAGATACGTATAACAGCAACATGGGGATCAGGGCGGTGCAGCCCAGGAGGGCCCCCGACGGAGAACAGAGTTGGTGGCTTACTACTGCCACGCTCTCAGCAAGGCCAAAAGCTTCTCTCTGTAGTCCAGGCCATACAGCACAATAAATTTAATTTATTCTGTTTTTGTAAGTCTTGCATAAACCGTACTGTGCAGGTATTGAATACAGTAGTACTTTTTGTTTAAAATTTTGCATCAAATTCAATTTTAGGTTTTAAATGTAATCACTATGGGTAAATTGCAACATACCACATACTTAGACTATTATCTTGGTACTAAATTCAGGTCTGGTTCAACCCCAGTTTAACCATTAAATTGGTCTACATTATACTGTCTTCTCAGTACAGTCGGCGCCGCTGTATCGGTACGCCTCGGGAGAAGTAAAAATATCCCGAATAAGCGGCTGTCACAATTAAGCGAGAGGCATTTGAGATGACATTAGTTACACTTTTTTTGTTGTTGTTTCTAAATGAAAATAATAAAATCACATCAGGATTAAATGTTAAATACATAATTAAAAATACGAGTCAATTGTTTTTTGTTTGTTTTTTTTATTCCTAAACAAAATGAATCACTGTTTTTTTTCTACATGAAATAAAAAAAAAAATGAAATCGCATCTTATCACAAAGAGAGGCACCTGCAATGTTGACAGGGCAACTTTTTTTGCGACAGCAGCATGAGAAACCACAAGGGACTTCAGCTCCTTCAAGAGTTCAATGTGGTTTACTCAGTTTACGCAAGTCACAGCGTAATTATCAAGTACTCTCTGCACAGTGCTACGCGAAACTGGCTAGCTCTGAAAAGCGATCTCCATTCATCATTTGAAAATACTGTATCCCAATTAAACGACACAAATAGCATTGGGAAGAACCGTCTGCCATTAAAGCGGACATCCCGATTATCAGTATCCCGATTAGGCAGTGCCGTGATAAGCTAACAATGTGCACCCTATGGACTGGGTTGGAAATATAACAATATATTGGATCCAAGGTGATATCTTGTTAAAAAAAAATATATATATATATATATAGTATTTAATTAATTGAAATATACTATATATACTAGGTCAAGCGATTAAAAAAAAGTAATCATGATAAAAATGTTTTATCTTAATCTTGGTTTTAATCGCACATTTCATTGATACAATTACTGAATATATCTCATTCATTTGTTTAATTACTGATGCTGTATGGTTCAGTGGTTAAAGAAAAGGGCTTGTAACCAGGAGGTCCCCGGTTCAAATCCCACCTCAGCCACTGCCTCATTGTGTGACCCTGAGCAAGTCACTTAACCTCCTTGTGCTCCGTCTTTCGGGTGAGACGTAGTTGTAAGTGACTGCAGCTGATGCATAGTTCACACACCCTAGTTTGTGTAAGTCGCCTTGGATAAAGGCGTCTGCTAAATAAACAAATAATAATATTATTATTATTATTATTATTATTATTATTATTATTATTATTAAGTTCTTCTTATTACCTATAAGGCCTTACATGGTCTTGGACCTTCTTATCTTCAAGATCTGCTGGCCTCATATGTCCCTGGTCGTTACCCAAGATCAGAAAATGCTAATCTGACAGTCTGTAAAATTCATTTGAACTCGGAGCCAGGGCAATGCCTCTCGTCTTTGGAACTTGCTCCCGATTGAATCTTTTAAGTCCTGTCTGAAAACTTATTTGTTTGGTTCTGTTTATTTGTAGCTGGATTATATATTAGACACAGGATTTTTTAAATTTATTTTGTAAAGCGCACTGGAATTCTTGCATGAAGTGAAATTATATAAGTGACATTTGTATAGTATTATTATTTGTTGTTGTTGTTGTTGTTGTTGTTGTTATCCAAAAAACAACCCAGCATAAAAAAATTTAAAAAAAAAAACTTTTAGCCTATTTCTGGATTAATATTGTTGCCCCTTTTATAGTTTTATATTTATTTACATAGAATTAAATTCCAGCATTTGCTGTTAAATAGTTTGAACCAACTGCTAAATCATAGTGGTGGAGTTATATATATATATATATATATATATATAATTTGTTTATGATAATAATTATCATTTTATTAAAAAAATGATAGCAGCCATTAGAAAGATCATAGGCATTTCTCTCTGTTTCATTTTGTTGTGCTGGCTTGATGGCATATTATAGAACACTTTATTTGACAAACCATATATACAGTTAAAAAACTGTATATATAAACACACACACGTGTACATTATTATACATGACTATATTATTTCTTTTGGCAACACACTATTTGTCAGGTTGAGATGAACTGCTAAGTTTTCAGGTACCGGTAATGTATAGACTGTCAGCATTAATATATACCAATATTTACTGATATGGGAATACATATTGTGGCTGAGGAGGGGGAAGAGCCAGAGGCACCTGGTTCAAATTTAATTTAATGAAGCCCTGTATAAAAGGGAGGGGGAGGGCAGGCACCCACCCTGCAGTGAGCCAGGCTGAGTAAAGCTGTGTGTATCAAGTGAGGTACTGTAAATCTGTGTGTGTGTGTGTGTGTGTGTGTGTTTGTTTTAACCCTGTAGACGGTGTAAAGACAAGTGTTTGTTTGTTTTTGTTTTTTAACTGGTAAACGGCGTCTCTGTCCAGTTTGTTTGGTTTTAGATGTTAACGTTATTTGTTTATTATTTAGTTATTTGTATTGTTTATCTGGGGGGTATAAAGAGCTTTTTTAAAAAAAATTGCTAATATTAGAATACAGCTGGTGCTTGGGCTATGGGATTTGTTTTCTTTCCTTACGACAGTCTCTTGCAAACTATGTGGGGGAAGGATTTTTTTTTTTTTTACAGCTTATACTTTGCTTCCCATCTAATTAGTTACCTAGAGCCCTGCACCACTGTTGTGGGCGAGTGACAGGGATGAAAATGGTCCCATTACACCCACGCTGCTTCCATACAAGAGAATATGACAAATCGCCTCTGAGAATTTCTCCGGCAATCTATAAAATTGTTTTTTTCTGTTTCTGTTCCTTGTGTGATGGCAGCAAATATAGCTCCCAGACCTTTCTCAATTAATGAATGTGCCCAGTACACATTGCCTAACTGCGACAAACTTACTAATGATAATATCTTCATTTAGTTAATCTCTTTCTCTGCACCAATTTTGATTAGCTGTATTAGTCATACTTGTAATACGCGAAAGCATCCCTTTTCCCTGGCCAAATTCCTCTCTGTAAACTCTCCAGGCCCTACCTGTAAATGTACATCCCCTACTTACACACAGGGCTACACAGTATTACAGTGTTTCTTTTAAATCCCACTTCATTCTGTGGTCGGTAAGACTTGGATGGAGCAGTTGTTGCATCCTTCCTCCTGAGATTTGTAAACCAAGCGGTGCTGCTGGCTGTGTTTCTGAGATGTTGGAAAGCTCTTCCTGTAGTGGGTGATGGATCATTTCAAGGTCCTGTTGTAGTTGATATCATGACACAGCATCTGTTGTGTTATTCTAGTGTTGTTGGAGTACATTCATTAAACAATTCTGAGTGTCCCACATGTCATTCAGTGAAACCCCGCCTATGGCTTATTCTTTTGAGGCTGGAAGAGAAAGCATTTCTGAAACTTTTTATCATAGCAACACAGGCAGTGAAGTGGTAATGCTGAATGATAGAAATTGGCTGCTAAACACGTACTGTATGGGAGATATTTACATAAAGTAACAGAAGACAAATGTTGCTGTGTGATTTGTTCAATTTAGTCATGGAGTCCTGACATTTACTTCAGTTCCAGCAATCCAAGGTTTTGATGCTTGTTTGTGAGGTAATAGTAGGGGGAGAACAGCTGTATTTCAGATACATATTTGGTGCATTTAAATCAATGTTATGATGTCTGAGCAGATTGTTGGGCTGTTTGAGCACTGCCACTTGAGCAATTTCTTCACATGTAGAATTTGTTGGTTTTTTCTTGTATGCCATTTAAAGAAATATTTATAGATATATTTAACAATTTATATTAATTACCTTTCATAGGCATACATATGTTCATGAAGTGATATTGCTGATTTTTACTGCTCTACAACCAAACTGTAATATAGTGGTTCAGCTGATCTTCTTTTCTTGGCTCACCCAAACACTGACATCATAAATACATTTTCTTTTGTTAAATAAATAATTTCTCCCCCATGCGTCTGTGCTTCATATCCAATGGAAGTGTGTACTTTCAAACCACTGGAGGGTGGCAAAGAGTATTCTTTGATATCACTCCATGAGCTATCATTTTGCAGTTAAAATGTTAATTTTGAATTTTGACAATGAATCCTTTAACAGTTATTCCTTATTTAAATATTTCTAAGCAAGAACTATTGGATAGTAGTATGAGGAGTGGAGAAAATCAGAATTAACACTAGAGTGAGATTGTAGTCTTGAGTCCAAGTCCACAAGATTATTGTATGTTAAAAAAAAAAAAAAAAAAGTTAATTGCCTGGGATTTAATTTTATAATACAGTATAAGATACACTATTTTTGCAACATGTGATACCTGTGTGAGGTAATGTTAGAAAAAGATAAAATAATAATCTAGCTTTGTCCTTGTCCTTGATTACACGTGCCAGATTGTGCCGCTCCAATTTAATCAAATAATTCTCTCTTTCCATGTTTCGCAAAAGCACCTGTTGTATTCAATAAATCATTGGTACCTTGAGACCATCTACTGTGATTAATTAAAATTAATAATTGCGAAAGGTAAAGCCCCCTAGAAGACATTTCAATAACTTAAATAACGTTGTATTACAGAAAATGTATAGCAGTTACAGAATTACAGTACTACACATTGACATATGAAAAATACCCACAGGATCAACACCTCTTAGATGTTACTATATTGAACTAAATTTAGAATATCTGAAACTAGTCAGAATTAATATTTTTATTCAATGTTCCCGTAGTGTATATGAGCTGTTTTAAAAGGGAAAATAGGTTTGAGGGATGAGTCCCACTGTGCATATCGAAGGCTGGGGCATTATAAGTAACTCCTCCTGGCCCCTTGTTTTTGCGGAAGAAAATTAAGAAACCATAATTTATGAGCTGCATTCTTTCACAGTCAGTCCTGTGAGACCAGGAATAAGTGGCACTTCTTAAAGTCTGTACAGTACGGGCTGCATTTTGATCACAGCGCAAATGCGAGTGCAAGCGCAAACGGCGTTTGCCCCTGATTCTGTGGTGCATAAATAGAGCAAAGATGTAAAAAAAAAAAACCCCACTGCGCTGAAATGGTATTCTGAAGACATGACTTGCATCGTTATAGAGCGCCTGCCCCATCCCCACGGGTTGGCGTTAATTTCGGGGCATGGTATCATAAACATATGATCACATTACTCCCTGTCTTGCCCAGCTGCACTGGCTACCTGTGAAGTTCAGGATTACTTTCAGAATTCTCCTGCTTGCCTACAAGGCCCATCATCACACAGGTCCAGAGTATCTCTCCAAACTGCTGACCCGCTATGTCCCTGCACACAAGCAGAGGTCCTCTGACTCTGGCCTGCTTATTATACCCAAGCAAAAGTGCACCGCACTCGAGAGAGTGCTCTTTTAGCTTCATGGCCCTGACTGGAACTCTCTCCCAGCTTTAGTGTGTGCAGCTCCCACAGTCGCTCGCTTCAAATCAACTCTCCTAAGACCAACTTGTTCTCTCTTGCTTTCAATGCTCTTTTTAAGCCTGAAATCTGTTAGCTGTTGTCTAAATTGCTATTTCAGATTTTTCACTCCATCTTATTCGTATGATTCTGTATGTCACACACATCCACAATGTTTAGAATTCACATCCTAGCCCTGTATTTAATGTAATATGCCTGTAGTTAATGTATTTGCATTGTTTTTACTGTTTGTATTTAATGTACTATGCCCTGTTTTTCACTGTATTTAATGTATTATGCATTGTTTTTTTTACTGTATCTTGTAAAGCGCTTTGTGATGTTGGTCCACTATGAAAGGCACTATATAAAATGAAGATTGATTGATTGATATTCACTGAAGCGATTCTAATGCGCAATGGGGTCCCAAACAGACAATTGAGCACTGCGTTAAGACCTGCTGAAACCAGGTTTATTTAGTGGCGCAATCAGGAACTTTTGAACACACTATAAAACAATTGAACACACTATAAAAAGCAAAGTTGTCCTAAGTAGCAACTGCTTGCGCCTGGACTGACATAGAAAGAGAAAATCCAAGAAAGAAAAGAAAAAAAGAACCCAAGATGAAAAAACAACAAAATGTAAGAAACTAGCAATATTATTCGTAAATTAATAATAAACAAATATATGCATTTTAAAAAGTCCTCTTTTGCAGATACAGTGGAGTACTACATTTATTTTCATGAGGACTGTAGCAATTTATTTTCATGGCAATTATTACAAGTGAAAATATTTACATACAGTATATGGAGAGCAGGATAACAGGAGTGCCACTTCTGTATCTGTATGTGTATGTCTGTCCTTTCTTTCCTTGGTTGTTGCTAGTGCTATGTGCGTGTGCGTGTATCATGTGCAACTTTAAACGAGTTAACTGCTGTGTAAAATTGACACAATGTATTTGCTTTGTTTCCGTGATTGAAATAAGTCACTACTATCGGCAGACCTGAAACAAGATATCGGTTTGGTTGCCTGATAATGTACGAGCTTAACTAGTTTGAAACATTATAACGAATTAGAAAATGGATCCACACAAAAATGCTTAAATACACCTATACAATATTTGCCTGCTTGTTGAAAGTCTCCGTTTTTGTAGTGCACACGCCCTCTGAATGGTGTCTGCCAATGTAAGATATTCTGCTTCCTCGCTTTGCTATCTATCTATTTAAGTTTAGTATAGCAAGTAAATTAAAAAAATTAATAATCAGAAAGTGTTTGCTGTCAGTGTCAATACAGTAACCACAATACTATAGCAACTAGTCTCCGGTTTGAATGACGAGTTGAAATCAATCAATTGCACGCAGTCCGATTTAGGCTGTGATTGGCATATGGATATGGTTTGAAATCAGGCAGCCAAAAACCAAACACCCTCTTTAGCTCCTGTCAGTAATAAGGATCAAAGGGAAATAATTTGGTGAGATTAGTTTGTTCACAAGTATCAGCAGCTGCACAGTTCCAAAAAAAATGGGAAACACAAATGTTAACGATGTTACTCTCATCATTGACAACAGTAAAGCCCCCGCTCTTTGAGTTGTCTGATTTAGTTTTTAGTTTTATTCTGTGATTTATGCACTGTATTCTTCCTAGCGATGAAAACAGCCCTGGTTTCTTCATTGCTAAACTATCATTATCTATATTATATTATTAGATTTTATATCACTATCTGTGTTACGGTATGGGATCCGCCCCTTTTTTCGGCTTCTCTCGGCTCTATCGGTCTCACTCGGCCATTGAATGGTTTTCTTGGCTTTTTCCAAAAAAAAAAACGACTAGAAACCTGTGCTTTACGTCTTTTTGATGATGTCGAACAGGGTCCGACATCGGACCGGAAACGGAAAATTGTAATGTAGGACCTGGTCTGACATACGACTGCAAAGAGTTAATACTTCCTGAACCTTATCCAAGTGGGTTTCCCAGTCGATGCTATGTATGACTACATCATCTAGGTAAGCATCAGCATACTCTTTGTGAGGCCTCAACAATCTGTCCATCATTCTCTGGAATGTGGCCGGTGCCCTGTGTAACCAAAATAGCAAAACAATATATTGAAATAAGCCTTCAGGAGTCGAGAAAGCTTTTCCTTAACGCATTGTTAGGGGAACCTGCCAATAACCTTTAGTTAAATTGATTGTAGTAATGTAACGAGCAGTCCCCAACCTACCTATCAGCTCATCAACCCTGGGCATCAGGTATGCATCAAACTTTGAGATGTTGTTTAATTTTCGGTGATCGTTACAAAACCGTATCGACCCATCAGGCTTAAGAACTAGAACTGTGGGGCTTGACCACTCATGACAACATTGTTTTATAACACCCAGTTCTAACATGTTCTTTACCTCTTTGGGTTCTGACAATTTACCACCAGGAAAGTTAGTTGTTTCCAGGGCTACCAATGATTTCTTACCTTTCCATGCTTTCAGCAAATTGATGTGGTATATTTGCTCGGGATTTCTTATCCCTGATTTCCTCACCTTATAGCTTACTTCCCCATTTTTTTTTCAATTACCTCTTATGGCCCATGGGCAGCAGTCTGGAGTAGTGGGGCAGCAGTGTGGAGTAGTGGTTAGGGCTCTGGACTCTTGACTGGAGGGTCGTGGGTTCAATCCCAGGTGGGGGACACTGCTGCTGTACCCTTGACTTTACCTAGATTGCTCTAGTAAAAACCCAACTGTATAAATGGGTAATTGTATGTAAAAATAATGTGATATCTTGTAACAATTGTAAGTTGCCCTGGATAAGGGCGTCTGCTAAGAAATAAATAATAATAATAATGTAGCCAGAAATTTGCTTTCATCCATGCAAACTAAAACTAACGCCCGGTCTCCCGACTGGAACACCTGACCCTGGCAGACTGATTTATAGGAGTTTCTTTGAGCCTCCTGAGCCTGTCTCATATGCTCCCTGACAATTGGCATAACTGACATAATACGCTTTTTCATCTGGGTCACATGTTCAGCAACACTACGGAAAGGGGTAGTCTCTTGTTCTCAGGTTTCTTTAGCAATATTTAGCAAACCTCTAGGGTGCCTTCCATACACTAATTCAAAGGGGGAAAAACCGATGTAACTGTGGTACCTATATAGTCCTCTCGAATCGAATGAACTGAAGCATTGACTCTGTACAGTGACACAGATCAACTCCACCTTCTTCCCCACATCGATTGGCTGCCAGTGTCACAGACTGCAGAGGGAGGCATCGTTGAAATGAGAGACACTTCAAACATTTTGTTTGCAACGAATACTGCCTGACACTATTCGGCCATTACTAATATTAGGAAGAAGACCATTATTCGTGCATATCCGAATACTCTTAGTCCGTAACCATAACAGAGATTGCTCGGCTACATCCCCTGTCACACCCCCTTTGGTAGCGAGTGCAATTACGTCTCCTCCAATCCATGACTGACACATCATACTGCATACTGCGTACAGTATACTGCAGTAAGGCGCTGACTTCTAGTATTGTGGCTTTGCCCCCTTTTTGGATGGCCGACTTCCGACTGACCCTGGAATGAACTGCCAAACCATCCAGTCCGGGGTACACTGTTCCTGTTATATTGTGCCCTTACATGTTGGGAGGGAGATCGTTGACTCGGATTCATTCGCTCTCTGTCACATTAATCAACAGATCAAAAACACAAAAGACAAAATCCTAGCTCACTTTTAACTAAACAATAATATTAGCACTATCTAATAGGCTAAACTGTTTACAGACCACCAAAAAAGTACAAAGTTATTTCCAGTACACACAGTACTTTAAGGTTTATTTTCCTTCATCCAGTCACTTATAGGCCTCAGCCTTACCATGGTCCCTGTGCACAAGGTTTCCTTTCCTTTTATACAGGGGGTAAGTGTATACAGATACAGGTACTGGTAATTGATCAGCCCACAGTCAGCGCAATGCACGCTGGGGAATGTAGTCCTGATTCCCTGGTTTAAAGTCAGGACTACATTTTCCTCTATCCAGCTTCAAAGGGAAACATGCCTCGCAAAATTCCTGGGCTAACATAAATTCCATCAATTATTTTACCCTTTACTTTACCATTTAGCTGGATTATATATTGGACACAGGATTTTTTTTATATTTCTTTTGTAAAGCACCCTGGAATGCTTACATGAAGAGTGCTATATAAGTGAAATTTGTATTATTATTATTATTATTATTATTATTATTATTATTATTATCCATCAACAGTCGAAAGCACCTTTGACCATTGTTCCGTAGTCCATTTTCTGTGTTCTTGTGCATATTTTATCCTTTTAGTCTTGTTCCCCTTTCTTAACAGAAGTATTCTTACTGCAACAGATCCTTTAAGTCCTGATTTCAAGAGTGACCTTCATTAATGGTTATATGTTAGATGTTAGCATGTTTGCCTAGCACGCCAATGATCAGTGGATCGAAAACTGGTGAAACCTTTTTTTAATATTAATTATACTTTTGTACTAACATAATTTATTATTTTTTTTTCATGAGTGTAGACATCCAAAATGCTAACATGTATTACATTTTATATATTAAATATTTTAATGGTTATAGTAAAATTTAAACGTCCTCGCTTGAAAACGACCTGTTATGTTTTTACATTATTATTTTTTTTTGTTTTTTTTGGATTGAGACAAAAAAAAGTCTAGATTAACATAATTTTGATGTTTTATTTAACATCATGTAATCAAAGAAACTATGGAACAATATCATAAAAGTCTACTGGAAGCCATAATAGTTACAGTAGTATTTAAGGCATGTTGGATTTCGAAATGTCACATTTTTAAATGTCACATTTTTTGTCAAGTATGGAAAACTACAAAGCAGTATGTAATTCTATGTTAACGTAGCATTATTCCACAGGCTTCATTCAACTCCATGAAGCAAAATGATTACATGCAATACTGGCAAAGTATAATGGAGTAGCCTCGATTTACAATGGTCTGTACTGTATAGCGAGATGTTTTTATATATTTGACCCATAATATTAATGTTATAGTTTATTACATATGATGTAACTACTGTTCGGAACTTTTTGTCTAAAGAAAATCTCCACAATGCACACACAGCATCCCCAATCACTGTCAGCCAAAAGGCTCAAATCTGTTCTACATGGAACAAGCTGAATGTGTCAGAGTCATCCTGCCCCATATTCAATGCCATTACTGATGGTAATATATGACAGATGATCAAAATTCAGTATTTAAAAAAAATAAAAAATAAAAAAACATGCTTTTGGGATATTAATTTGTTAAGTTTGTTCATGGAATGATGTTTTTCGCTTATGAGTTGTAACGAATGCATTTGTACTGTGGGCTAGGTTTTGACATGCACATGTTTTTTTTAGCTCATATCCCATCACGCCTTTCTTCTTAAAGGCGTACAGCCTCTATACATGAACCCCCAATACCTCTCACAAGCACCTGGGTACATATTTTTACAATACTACTACAAAAGGAATACGCTTTATTTGTTTATTTATTTTGGTGCATATGTGTAGCTATTATGTACTACCATGCATTCATTGTCACTATTTTTGCTTTGAAAATAATTGGCTATTTCTTTGAGAGTCATTTTAACGTTTTAGCCCCTCGAAGTGCTTAACACAGAAAAATCAACCTTCAACTCTCTGATTGGTTAAATGTTGTGTCAAGACGTAACACAGCTGTCATGTGGTTCCAAGATTTTTTTTTTCACCCAGCAACGCACAAGGGATCTAGTCTGCTAGAAGCTCAATCAATCATGATTGTTAAAGGCACAGTAGCATCTGCAAGACGGGCAGATCAGTTTTTTTCAGCTGGGCGGCGACAGCCACTTTACTGAAAAATATATACACACACACACACTAAAACTGGTGTTGCAGTTGCAGTTTTATGCAGTTGCAGTTTTAACCAGACAAAGAAATAACATCTCTACTTATTTTTTGTCACAGGAGATAGAGGGAGGTACAGATATGAGAGACAAGGCTCAGATGCAGAAGACTCGGAAGGTCCAGATGACGATGACAATGACAATGAAGAGGAGGATGAAGAAGACAGCCAGGCAGAATCTGTACTGTCTACCACCCCATCCGTCACAGCGAGCCCACAGCATCACCCCACAGGGAGCACCTACAGCGAATCCCTGAGCTACACCAGTGCTGAGGAGGACTTCGGGATTACAAGGGATACTGCAAGGCTGGAGACGGCTCTACTAGAAACTCTGCCCAAAGCACTACTGACCCAGATGACAGTTTCAAGTGCCACGTCAAGCAGTCCAGCAGATAGTTTATTATCCGAGAACCAGAAGGAGACCAGTACTTACGGTACAGCTGGAATACAAACAGAAGGGCTGTTGGTAACGAGTCCCAAGTCTCCCTGCCGTCAGATGTCAATAGATTACCCCGAGCCTGATGAAATCCTGTTGCCTTCTGCATTAAATAAAGTTAAAGAACAGCCAAAGGTAAGTTGTATAAATTGTGATATTTTGCTAATACATATTTAAAAAAATATATATATATATTAACTTGGTGCTTGAAGAGTTGCTTACAGTTAGAATTTGTAGTATATTTGTATGTATAAACTTGTGCCAGTTCTGGTGAACGTTAAAAATCATCAGATCTGTATGCTTGAACTCACACCCTGGTGTTATTTTGTTTCACAAACCTATATCTCTCTAATACTGTGCACATGTTATCAGTGTTATGTAAACCCTGCATTTTAGCTGAATAAATTTAAGTAATATATTTATTTTTTGTATTAAACTTTTAGAGATAAAAATGATATATTAAAATATAGACATACAGCTCCCACATACATACAGTATGTCACACTTTCTCATTCATTGTGACAGATGGTTGTAAATAGCGGAATGTTTTTAGATCACTGAATTTACTTAATTATCAATTTCTTTACAATTTTAGGAACTTGTATACAGATTTATTTACAGTCTATGCCCAATAGTTTCAGTTATGACATTGTCTGCTGAAATGAAAGACTTCATTGTACAATTGTGTTAAGGTATAGTGATACCCAATGGTCTGACAGATGCAGTTACTGGGAGTTTTTCATTTCTGCTTCATCATTTACATGGATTAGAAAGGTAATGTTCAAATAGAAAAAGTACACACCCATGTCCCCACACACCCCTGTTATAATGTATGTGTACAAATTTAAACCATTTGCCAGATCCCTCTTGTAAATAAAGTAGTAAAGCAGAGCAATTCACTACTTAAACTAGTATCCTTTCCTCCCATTTCTGCTACAAACTAAGGCAGTTTACTGGCAATGTGGTTTTGTCAATGTGGATTTTATTGTGTTTACTGTTTTTGAATTCTTAGGTTCTATGTAATGTATCATACTTTACTTTAATTTACTTTATTTTCAGGTGCCCTTGCCTGTTAGCCAGTCTTTTGAGTCAAGTGAAGTTGGTTTGCCTGTCGATCGCAGCACACAGACAACATTGCAGCCTGCCTCAGACTACTCAAGTTCATATGTATCAGAGTACCAGCCACAGCTGCAGCACCAGTTCCTCCCCCAGACTCAAATTCAATCTGCAGCCCATCAGACACACTTGTTCAGCCACCTTCCCATGCACTCCCAGCAGCCAGCCAGAATACCCTACAGCATGATTCCTGTTGGGGGAATCCAATTGGTGCCTGCAGGCTTGGCAGCCTACTCCACTTTCGTACCTATCCAGGCAGGGCCAGTACAGCTCACCATTCCTGCAGTAAGTGTCATTCACCGAACAGCAAGTCCACACAGTGAGAAGACCCCAGAAGGAGGACCCGGCACTACAAACCCAATGGGTGTGGCAGAACATGTGAATAGAGTCCTGCCTTGTATACCTATTGGCCAGGTCAATGTCTCTGGCTTACAATCACTCAGCACTCAAAGCCTGCAGCCTCTTCCAGCACTGGGCCTGGAGGCTGTCAACATTTTGGGGCTTACAAACTCAAATATTGCCCCCCAAATGCAACCTCAAGGCCTCACCTTAAATGCTTTAGGACTGCAGGTTCTGGCTGCAAACCCATCAACTCAAAGCAGCCACAGTCCACAGGCACACATGCCTGGTTTGCAGATACTGAACATAACATTACCCACTCTGATTCCATCAGTTAGTCCAATAACTGCAGAAGGCCAAGGATGGCCAGGAAATCCAACAACAAAAGTTGGTGAGGGAAGGCCTGAGCAGACACCTGTCCATCTTCCAGTATCTGTTAATATCAGTCCTGTAGGCTGTACAAAAACCCCACAAATATCACCCAGTGTGCAGTTGAAGGCTTTGGATCCTGTGATTTCTGGTAGACTGAACTGGCAGACAGATTGCAGAGACCAAGCAGATAGTGTTCAACGGATTGAAGTTGCATCACAACCTAAGGTCGGTCAAGAACCCATATCTGTTCATAGTACCAAAAACTCTCCCATTGAGCACTTTGTAAAGGGGAAAGAAGAAGACATTTCGAAGCAGCAGGCTTCAACATCATGCTCGTATGACCCATCTCAGAAGCGCTTAGGAGCATTGCGACATCGGAACATGGTTCAGTACAGCGATATGTCCAGTGATGATGAGGACAGACTTATAATAGAGACCTGATCGCTTGACTAAACTTTCTTTTTTTTTTTTTTTTTAATTCCTGTCACTTTGTGAAATTGATAACACTTTGAGGTTTGTATCCATGCAAACCATCCTTTCCTTGAAGCACATTTACTGAAATTTCATATTGTATGTGCAATCATAAACGATGACCAATCTGTACTTTTTTATTTTTCTTGTCAGCCCCAGCCATTTTTTTTGTATGTGTTGTATAGACAATTGTGCCTTTTTGGAGTTTCTTGTTTAGGAACCTGTAAATATTATAGAGAATATAAATCAAGTAGTTGCTTGTTTATTTAAAAAAAAAAAAAAAACATAGATTTATTTTACAAAGTGTAATGTCAAACATAAATATATCAAAAGAAAGTATATATGTTGCACTGAAAATGTAAATTTTGATGACCTTGGGGGCAGTGTTTGTGTACAGATGTAGTATGTGAAACTATTTATTGTATTCATCTTTTGACCATGAAACATGGGTCTGTTTTTTCCTTGTGTAAGAGAGTAGCTTTACATTTTAGTATCTCTCTGATAAATGGTATCAGTAAAACCTTGTTTACAGACAGCACTGATCATTGTGTCTCCTTTGTTGCATTAGCGTTCATGTTGCCAGTTGGACTGTTTTCTTTATTTCTGAGGTCATTCTTGACTAAGAGCTATTAGGTTGTACCTGCCTGAAATATGAGCTGTGGTTGATTGAAGTGAATTTAGATAGCATGTAAACTGGTCAGCGATTTTCAAGTCAGCTGTTTGGGCATGTCTCTTAGTTGGCTGTAGTGTTAAAATTAACGTTGTTTTTCCCTTGGCTAATCAGTTATTCTAGTGACGACCTGCTTGGATTGTGTTTTGCTGTTTGCACTCAGAAGGAAGAAACTAGCGATTTTGGTAAGTACAATTGAATGCTTGTTGCTGATGTAACTACATCAGCTGGTTGAAGGAATTTTCTAAAGTGTTCAGAGCTGTGGTTGATTGAAGTGAATTTAGATAGCGTGTAAACTGGACCAGCTGTAGAGCTGCAGGACAGCATAAATTGGCAAACAGTGTCTTAGAACGACAGCCGTTCTAAGCACCAGCTGTCCAAGGGCCACACGTCCAAGGGCAGTCTGAGCTGTGGCAGTCCGAGTGAGAACCTTTTCCAAATCTCTCCCAGTGGCTACTAGAGGCCTCATTCCAACTCTTAACATTAGCTGTACTTAAGGGTAGCAGTGTGGAGTAGTGGTTAGGGCTCTGGACTCTTGACCGGAGGGTCGTGGGCTCAATCCCAGGTGGGGACACTGCTGCTGTACCCTTGAGCAAGGTACTTTACCTAGATTGCTCCAGTAAAAAAACCAACTGTATAAATGGGTAATTGTATGTAAAAAAAAATAATGTGATATCTTGTAACAATTGTAAGTCGCCCTGGATAAGGGTGTCTGCTAAGAAATAAATAATAATAATAAATAATAAGTAACATTATAAAGGTGGTTTTGTTTTAATTAGGTGATCTGCTGTTTGTGATTAGTACCAGGTGAGTGCGGTTCAATTGAATAGAGGTTGATTTGTTATTTAGTTGGTTTCCACACAGTGTTTTGTAGTTGTGTGATCCCATTGAAGTGCAACCAAACTATTGTATCGCTTAAGTATTGTCTTTAGCGCAGTTTAGCATAATAGACAGCTAGCCTATTTGTGCGCCAGCACGAAGCTGCAGCCAACCGAATAGCATCTCTACCAAAGAGCCGGGAGTCTAGCTGTGGGAGTCCAGCAAGGAAAAACCTGCGAGGAGAGGCTGTTGGAGAAAATCCGAACCTAGCAGCGCTCTGGAAGACGCCAACTACTAGACAGGTCAGTACCCTCCCCCCACCACTCCTGCTCCCACTACTACTGTACCTATCTGTCTCACCTGTCCTGCTATGACTGTCTCTCACATCCCTGTTATTCTGTCCTCTCTGGACTGGTCTTCTCCTCTCTCCCTCCTAACTCTTTTCTGTCCCCTCTGAACTCTCCTCACTCTCTGTTTAACACCTTTGAATTTCACGCTGTCCAATAACCTCTCCCTGTCAACTCCTGCTAATTGTAATGTACTGTCCCCCTGGACCTCTCACTCACTTTCTCCTCTCCTCTCCCCCCTCTCTGTCTACCCCAACTGTCCTGTTAGATGATTTCAATATCCATCTCTCCAACCACACCCACTCTGTCGGATTCTTTCCTCTCCGTCTGGCCGTCTACTGGACCTCACCTTCTCCAGGGCCTGCTGCCCCTCCACCCTCTCTGTCACCCCTCTGGACCTCTCTGATCACTATTTCATCTCTTTTTCTCTGTCTCTCCCCTCTGTTCCTACTAACCCTACCCCCACTGTCACCTCCCTCCGTAAACTCTGCGCTCCCTCCCCCTCTGTCCTTGCCTCCACCGCTCTCTCTCACCTCCCTCCTATCGACTCCTTCTCCCAACTCTCTGTAGACTCTGCTACCTCCACCCTCTTCTCCTCCCTCACCTCCTCCCTAGACTCCCTCTGACCCCTCACCTTGTGACCTGAACGCCCCTTCCCTCCCCAACCCTGGCTCTCCTCTGTGCTCTGTGCGGCAAGAACAGAACTGTGCTCTGATGAAAAGAAATGGAAGAGAACCAAACTCCCTAACCACTCTCTGCTCCACCCTCTCCAATCTGGTTTCTGCTCTGCTCACTCCACTGAAACTGCTCTCCTGTCTGTCACTAACTCGCTAAACTCTGCCCGTGCTGCCTCTCTCTCCTCTGTCTTAATTCTCCTCGATCTCTCTGCTGCCTTTAACACTGGCGATCACTGTATTCTCCTATCCTGTCTCGCTGACCTGGGAATCTCTGGCACTTCTCTAGCCTGGTTCTCTTCCTACCTCTCTGACCACACCTACCAGGTAACCTGGCGCGGCTCAGCCTACCCTCTCAACAGGAGTCCCCCAAGGATCAGTCTTGGGTCCTCTCCTGTTCTCTCTCTACACCCGCTCCCTGGGCCCCCTCATTGCATTCTGTGGTTTCTCATAGCATTTCTATGCTGATGATGTTCAGATCTTCCTCTCCTTCCCCCCCCTCTGACCCCACCATCCCCTCATGTATCTCTACCTGTCTGTCTGCTATCTCCTCCTGGATGCACTCGCATCACCTCAAACTCAACCTCTCTAAATCTGACCTCCTTTTCTTCCCCTCCTCATCTTCCCCCTCCTCTGATCTCTCTATCTCCATTCCTCTGGAATCTACCACGCTCTCTCCCTCCTCCTCAGCCAAGAACCTCGGAGTAACCCTGGACCCCTGCCTCTCCTATCCCCAGCACATCTCCACTCTAGCACGCACCTGCCATTTCTTCCTTAGCAACATACGAAAAATCCGACCCTTCCTCACCAACTACTCCACGCAATTCCTCGTCCAGGCCCTGGTACTGTCCCGCCTAGACTACTGCAACTCCCTCCTGGCCGGTCTCCCTGCGTCCGCCACCCGTCCGCTCCAGCTCATCCAGAATTCCGCTGCTCACCTGGTGTTTTCTCTGCCTCGCTTCTCTCATGCTACTCAACTGCTCCGCTCACTCCATTGGCCCCCGATCACCGCTCGCATCCAGTTCAAGACTCTTGTACTCGCCTACCACCAGACCCTAATCTCTCCCTACACCCCCACCCGACCTCTCCGCTCCGCCTGCACTTGAAGACTGGCTGTACCTCCTCTACACTCCCCTGCCTCCAGAGCCCGCTCCTTCTCCACCCTCGCCCCCCCAGTGGTGGAACGACCTTCCTATGGATGTCAGGACTGCCCAGACTGCCCTATTTTACTGTATTTAATCCTGCATTTAACCCAATCTGTAGTATTTTGTATTTCACTTGCACTCGTATCTAACCCTGATGTAACTATCAACACTGTTATCTGCCCTTGAACTGCCCCGATATCAAATCGTACTGTGTTTTGTATTTGCTGTTATTAGGACTGAAGTCATTGTATTTTGTATCTTGCTCTTAATTGTACTGTGATTCTTGATATGTGTTTTTTGTATAAAACTGTAAGTCACCCTGGATAAGGACGTCTGCAAATAAATAAATAAATAAATAATAAAATATGGTATTTATCCAATAAATGTATACTTATCCCTTGACAAGGAATGCAGCCGTTTGCAAAACAAAAACAATATTATTATTATTGTTATTATTATTTTCTTTTTTTTTTTTTACTTTGTTCAGCTATACATATAACAAGCAATATTAATCCTTGCCACAGTGCTACTTAATTCTCTTACAATGATGTTGACAAAATGATTTTTTTTTTTTTGTGAACATTTTAACTGAACTAAAACTAAAAGGCTGTTGGCTATCACAGCAAATCACAACAATGCGTCATTGCAAATGATTAAGCTCATGGACTGATTAGGTGCCAGCAAGTAGGGTTTTCAGGGTTTTGGGGAAACTCTTTATTACAACAATCTGCTCTTGTGCATGTTTAGTTCCCCCACCATTATGAATCTGTATACAGATTTTCAGATAAATCCAACAAGTAAAAGCTTTATAAAAAAAAATATCTCACACCCAACACGACAAAAATGGTTTAAGTAGGGTCTGTATGGTCATATTATTTCTAGAACTCATACTGTATATAATTTCAGATTTAACATTGATATAATATGCTACATCTTTTAATAACCAGGTTTCTTAAGCATTTTCTCCCCCTGTATAACCATTGCAATATTTAAATGAATATACTGTATTTAGTATATTAATTTAAGTGAACATAAATTATTTAATTTAAATTATAATTGATAGTAACAGTTATCAGCTCAATGTTTTTTCTTTTCTTTTGGTGTTGATGTAAACTGCTTTTCACCCATTTGTTATTTCAGGGATTCACTTGTATTTTAAGACATTTTCTTCTTTAAGTTGTGCATAAGGCTTTAAGAAGTGCACACTAGAATTTGCACACACTGACTAACTTTATTTTAATACAAAATACTTATTTTACAGTAAGTATGGTAGTTCTAGCCTTTCTTTGAAAAATGATTGATTTGAAGATAAGAATCATACATCTTTTACTAAACACCCTTTTTTTTATAAAGTTCATGTTACAGTGTAGCACTTCTGATAGCTGGAACGCTCAGTAACCCAAAAACAAAGCACATATTAACTAAATAAACAAATTCTCACTGAATTAGTAGTAGTGGTAGCATATTGGCACAACTTTAGCATAACATAGTAAGTAATCATGTTTGTGCTTTGAGGGACTAAATAGAAACATTTAACAAATAATTACATTTAACCGTCCTTGGTGAAATAAAGAAACGGATAACCAGTAGAACACTCCAGTTACATCAGCTGTAAACCCGGATGGCCACTGTTAAGTAAGTAAATGGAAACGTTTCTTTAATATCATTCTAAGCTCTTACAAAGTCATTGTAAACATTATTTTTAATGCTATATGTATTTAATTATTAATACGTTCTTATGATGTGTGCTATATTAACTATTAACATAGCCCCTTCTTAATTACCATACAATGACTCCCATTTGCATGGCACATAGAAGTTTGTTGTAAACTTTTGTCAAAATAAAAACACGGTAAAGGGATTTTTTTTCAGGAATAATAATGCGACAGTCACAGCGTGCTTCCTCTATTTTCATTGCAAATGTAGCTATTATGTGTCTGTAGGACTAAATTGTAGGTAAGCAGACAAGGCCTGATCAATGTTTGCATAAATTATTTTTTGTGAATGTATGAAATTAAAACTGAGGTAAATACATATCAGGATTTCTGACAAAGAATTTACTTAGATATATTGGATTAGGTGAGATGAACTTTACCAAAATATGTAATTGACAAGAAATTTAAGAATTGAAACAGAATGAATAAAAAATAAATAAATAAAAGTATTGTTAATAAATTAAAAAGCCACTCAGAAACACCATACAGTCACCACCGCTTAGAACAGGCGTGTTTGTGTTAGCATGATTCGCCCATAGCAAGCGGTGGACGATATAAACTCCCACACAATAACCTGACATTCAATAACCTGACATTCCCCCAATCACCAGTACAGTAATCAAAACAAACAAGCGTGTATGTGGTTAAAAATCTATTTTAAGACACTCATTACACTAATAATATATATATATATATATATATATATATATATATATATATATATATATATATATATATATATATATATATATATATATATATATATATTAAAACCTATGAATGTAATAAAAAAAAAAGTAATGCAAGTGCAGAAATGTACAGAACAGGTAGGTTACATTAATGCAAGTTGTTTCCAGCGAAGATACGTTTCTGTCTGTTTTTGCAAGTATGGACTGCAATCTTTGTTAGGGTTTTCTAAAAAATCCCAATTCAGCTTTATATCCGGATGCTGCTCCAAAGCACGCCACAGTGTTAAAAGCGCAGCACACACGCTTACGTCATTGCCGTCTGTTTCAGGCAGAGCATCCTGGTCGCCAAGGTGACACAGCTGAGAATTCCTCCTCTGACATCCCCTCTGTTGTTGTCAGAGTTTCAGTTTTGGTTGTATTTTTGTCAGCACTCTCCTCCTCTGCTATAGAAACCCCAGCTTTTTTGAAGTTTGCTGACTGACAGAGTTCCAAGCATGCTTTAGCAAGCGCACAGCATCTAACAGACATTTAATAACCACTGAGTTAGATGTTAATGATTCATTTATTTACAGTGATGATTTCCTTACGGAAAATGTCTTCAGCTAGCTGGAAGAAAACTAACCATGACCAATATTGCAAGTAGGGTTCTGTTTATTTTCTCAAGTCGAACACAGTAGAGTGGAAAATATGTTTTTTTCAAGAGCATGAAGAGGGGGGTTTTGTGTGTGTGTATTTGTTGTAAGTAGTGTGTGTAAATATTGTAAATTGTTAATGAAGAACCTGACGTTTGTAGTGGATTATTTTCTTATAAGGTATTGCCTAAATGGCATTAAATAACTCAATAAGGCTAGACACAGCATTAACAGTACAAATAGCTTATAGATGGAACAATGAGGGTAAGAACTAGCCCTACCTGGTATCTCTAGGATACTGGGAACTGAAATAAGATAGAAAGGGTAGTTTGTGTATGTTTATTTCTCTTTTATATTTTATATACTTTTAGAGGTATGACAGACATAAGTTTCCTTTTGGCACAGCGCCACATGTAACTGTTGAGAAGCTTCTAGAAAGTCTGCCTGAACTGCCCCCACCGGCAGGAGTAGCAACAACCAATCAGAGACTTATTATTAACTTCTCTATTCAGACGAACCAATGAGAATCTAAAGTAAACAACCCTTGTGGGTAACAAGGAGCAACCAGTAAACTAATTTTAGCTGTCATGTCTAGCGTGCACTTGTCTTATGACTGTTTGTATGATATATGGTGTCCACTTCCTTTTAAGTCTTATAACAAATCCGTATATGGTTACACTGTTTAATTTCCTTCTTGTATGATGTACCAGAAAACTATATAAGCTGCATTTAAAATTAGCTCGGTGTGTGTCTTTGCTGATTGCTAACAGAGTCCACGTTACTTTGTTGAGCACACCAGTTTGCAAACTTATTAAAACTATTGATTGAACTACAACGTCTCCTCATTGAGTCAACACGCGGGCTGGGATAGAGAACCAGGAAGGGTGACTCCTTACCAAACTTAGGTTCAAGGAGGAATTGAAAACTTCCATTACACGTTCCTGGGAGAGCCTGCTGTGTGTGATTGTCAGCTGTGGTTACTTCTAAGCAGGTAGGTGTGTTCCAGCAGGGCGTTGGGTATAAAAAGGTCCCATTTATACACCTCAGGGCTGCTGCAAGTTAAAGGATTGAAGATCGTCCACACTACCTGGACAAATATGAAAACATCTTGCTGAAGTCCTCTGATTGCTGTCAGTGTGAAAGCTGAAAGAAGCTGAAACCGCCGACCCCGTGTGTGTAACCAGGATCAGGGTTTGTTTACTAATCAGGTTTTTGGATTGTAGATCCCACACCAGTATAGAGAGGTATATGAGCGGGGCCTCTCGTGTCTTCATGGCACCTTTTATTTGTAGTTTTTCTAAAGTGTTTTTTAGTTTTGCCTTTTGTACATTTTTATGTATGTCCTCCTTGCGCTACCACTGCTGGTAGTGTCATGTGAGCTGTGTTTTGTTTTGGAAATAAAACCTGCGCTCCTGCGGGCATGTCTCGATCTCCTGTCTACCAAGCAGTGAATACACACACGCACATCTCTCCACTGTTAGAAACAGACTCTACAGTATACTTATAGTGCATTAAAAGGATAATCGTTCTTTACATTCCTACTGTCAAGTCAAATTTGTTTGGAAGTAAATCCATTAGCTAGGCCTACTTAGCTCTTATAGTCAAGCAGGTCAAATGTTAAGACTTTTTTATTTTAGTATTAGCAGATATATATATACACACACACACACTACCGGTCAAAAGTTTTAGAACACCTCCATTTTTCCAGTTTTTATTGAAATTTACGCAGTTTAATGTCTCAATGTACTCTGAAATTAAAGCATAGAACAAATAAACAACTGGAGATAAAAAAGAAATCATGGAATCGTTTTGTTTAACAAAATTTAATCTAAATTTTTGACTCATCAAAGTAGCCACCGTTTGCAGATATAACAGCCGAACACACTCGTGGCATTCTTTCTACAATGGAAATCAAATAATGTTCGGAAAGTTCTTCCCAAAACTGTTGCAGAAGTTCCCACAAATGTGTTGCACTTGTAGGTTGCTTTGCTTTCACCCTTCTGTCCAGTTCATCCCAAACCAGCTCGATGAGGTTTAAGTCTGGAGACTGTGCTGGCCATTCCATGATTTGAAGCCTACCGTCTTGTTCTTTTCTTCTAAGGTAGTTCTGACATAGCCTGGAGGTATGTTTTGGGTCATTATCTTGCTGTAGGATGAACCCCTGACCAACTAGGCGTATACCAGAGGGTATTGCATGGCGCTGCAAAATGCTGTGGTAGCAGTTTTGGTTCAGGGTGCCACTCACTCTGTGCAAGTCGGCGACTCTGGATCCAGCAAAAGAGCCCCAGACCATCACGCTTCCTCCTCCATGTTTGACAGTTGGTGTCACACACCGAGGAACCATCCTTTCGCCTACTTGACGACGTACAAAAACCCTGCGTGATGAACCGAAGATTTCAAATTTTGATTCATCAGTCCATAAGACCTTCTTCCAGTCTTCAGTAGTCCAATGGCGGTGCTTCATGGCCCAGGCAAGCCTCTTTTTCTTATTTTGCCATCTTAGCAATGGCTTTCTTACTGCCACTCGACCTGTCAAACCTGCAACTCGAAGTCTTCTCTTCACAGTTGAAACTGAGACTTGCTTACTTCGACCAGTGTTAAGCTGTGCTTGAAGCTGTTGTTCTGTGAGCCGCCTATCACACAAGCTGTTGACTCTCAGAAACTTGTCTTCTGATTCTGTTGTGGCTTTGGGTCTGCCAGACCTCTTCCTGTCAGAGTTTCCTCCAGTTTCCAAGTGCCTTTTGATGGTGTAGGAAACTGTACTCACTGACACCTTGGCTTTCTTTGCAATTTCTCTAAAGGAAAGACCTACACTTTTAAGGGTTATAATGGTCTGTCTGTCTTCCTTTGTTAATTGCCTTTTTCTCGCCATTATGAGAGCAATATACTACTTCCTGCAGTACAATACTGTCCAAATAATGCTTAAGAGGGTGTAGTAACACAGTCTGTTTCAACACTGCTTTTATACAGACAGAGGGTTTGTAAGTAATCAACAAAAGTTGGGACACCTGTAGGAATTGTTAGCAGCAACTTTCAAGGCTTAATTTACTTCCATTGCTGCAGAACAGCTGTAAGCTGTTAACCCATTATTTGTTCCCTGAAAAAGGCCTTTTTGTATAACTCTGAAATGTACATTATTTTTCAGTTTTTGGTAACCTAAACTTTTTTTTTTAACCTCTGGCAGTTTACCGCTTACCTTTGTACCATTTCAGGTTATTCACTGGACTTGAACTGCTTAAATTTCAATAAAAACTGGAAAAATGGGGGTGTTCTAAAACTTTGACCGGTAGTGTATATATATGAAAAAAGAGAAAAGGATATTTCAGGTACTTAAAAAGGTAGAATAATTGATTACAAATCAATTATCAGGACATTTCGGACTACAAGTCCTTCATCGGACGAATACAAAAAAACAGTGCTTTAAGAAGTTGATAAAAAACAAACAAGTAGTCTTTATAGCTGTTATTTGCTATTTAAATTTTACATTACAACAAGTTTGTTAATATTTACTTGATTTACCAAGGGTAGCCCAACTGTAATACTTTCTACAGAGTTCATGTATGCACAGTACTGGTACCTACCAAAGATTAGGATCCATGTCATTGAAGCACATTAATTTACACATTATGAAAAAGTAGAATAGACCACTAAAAGCCATAATATACTGCCTTACATATAATGTGGCCTCTCCCATAAAGCTCTACCGACTCTGGTCACTTGCTCAAAGGGGCCTGAAGACAATTCAAAAGCCTGTCACATTTGGCTGAAAGGTGTTTTTATGCCCAATAATCAGGGACAACATATGTGCAAGCAGAATTTGGACCAGTGTATTACGCCAGCTTCTACAGAGGGCTCTGAAGTTTCTTGTGGATAAACTGGTAACAAAGTACAATTTCTCACTCTTTTTGCACTACAGTTTAAAAGGCAAAATTGAATTGCGTCCAGCAGCTTGTGGTTATTGTCAAATAATCCTAAAATAGAAAACATTCAATTACTTATAACCGCTCAAAGCAGTTATTCTTTTTATTCATTATTGCCTCTTTTATAATAAGACTTTTTTGGACCCTTTAAGGCAGCTGGATGTACTATGTTTCTCTTGTGGTGTCTGTTTTCCAATATAAAATATTTGAAAGCCTGAGGAAACGGAGCTGACGTGCAATGGGAAGTTGAGCATGTTCCAGCAACAATTAAAATTTTAAGAATAGAACCACTAGCGACCAACCTGCTTGGATTGTGTTTAGCTGTTTGCAGTAGACAGGAAGAAACTAGCGATTTTGGGAAGTACAATTGAATCCTTGTTGCTGATGTAACTACATTAGCTGGTTGAAGGAAATCATTTTCTAAAGTGTTCCTAGCTGTGGTTGATTGAAGTGAATTTAGATAGCGTGGAAATTGGACCAGCTCTAGACCTGTAGGACAGTATAAATTGACAAATAGTGTCTTAGAACAACAGCCATTGACTAAAGGCCACACGACCAGGCAGTTTGTGCTGTGGCAGTCTGAGCGAGGACAGATAGGGCAAAGACATTTTCCTTTTCTAAATCTCTCCCATTGACTACTAGAGGCCTCATTCCAACTCTTACCATTAGCTGTAGCTAAGTAACATTATTAAGGTGGTATTTTAATTATGTGCTCTACTGTTGTGAGTGTGGTTAAATGGAATAAAGGTTGATTTGCAATTTGATTGGTTTCCACACAGCTTTGTGTAGTTGTGTGGTCCCTTTGTAGTGCATTGCTACTATTGTATTACTTAAGTATTGTCTTTAGCGCAGTTTAGCAGCAGTTAACCAGTTCCCTTGCATAGTGAGGGTGCGAGGAGAGGCTGTTGGAGAAAATCCGAACCTAGCAGCGCTGGAAGACGCCAACTACAGGACAGGTCTGTACCCTCCCCTCACTGCTCCTGCTCCCACTACTACTGTACCTATCTGTCTCACCTGTCCTGCTATGACTGTCTCTCACATCCCTGTTATTCTGTTCTCTCGCTCCCGTCCTCTGTCCTCTTTCTGCCGCTGCTCCCCCTAACCCCTCTAACCTCATCTCTCTGCCTCTGCCTCTCCCCTCCCGCACTCTCTCTGGTGCCCTCTGGAACTGTAACTCTTCTGCTAACAAAGCTGATTTCAGCTCTGCCTTTGCCTACCACCTGTCTCTTAATTTCCTTGCTCTCACTGAAACCTGGCTCTCTCCTGATAAGACTGTAACTCCTGCTGCCCTGTCCTCTCTCTACGTGCTGTCCCATACTCCGCGTCTCACTGGTCTGGGAGGTGGGACTGGTCTTCTCCTCTCTCCCTCCTTACTCCTTTCTGTCCCCCCTGACCTCTCCTCACTCTCTGTTAACACCTTTGAATTTCACGCTGTCCAACAAACCTCTCCCTGTCAACTCCTGCTGAGTGTACTGTACCGTCCCCCTGGACCTCTCACTCACTTTCTCGATGAACTCGACTATCTCCTCTCCTCCCTCCCCTCTCTGTCTACCCCAACTGTCCTGTTGGGTGATTTCAATATCCATCTCTTCAACTCCACCCATTCTGCCGGATTCCTTCCTCTCCTTCACTCCTTCAACTTCTCCCTCTCCCAATCCCCTCCTACCCTCCTTCTCCTCTACTCCTCTGATAAACGCTTCTATTTCCAATCTATTATGCAATCCTCCACTAACCCCCAGAAACTATTCTCTACCTTTTCCTCCCTCCTCAATTCTCCCCCACTCTTCCTCCCTCCTCTATCTCTTCTGACAACTTTGCCTCTTTTCCTCTTAAATCTCTGATATCCGCAAACTCTTTAACACCTCCTCTCCCTCCCCCTCTCGCTCCAACCCCAACACCCTCTGTCTCCCCTACTAACTCACCCTCCTTTTCCTCCTTCTCTCAGACTCTGACCTCTCCTCCAGGGCCACAAACCCACCACGTGCGCCCTGGACCCCCTCCCCACTCACCTCTTTCAAGCTGCTGCTCCTGCTCTACTTCCCTTCATCTCCTCCCTTCTCAACACCTCTCTCCTCTCTGGCCTCTTTCCATCTGCCTTCAAACAAGCCTTTATTACCCCCCTCACTCCACTGAAACTGCTCTCCTGTCTGTCACTAACTCGCTAAACTCTGCCCGTGCTGCCTCTCTCTCCTCTGTACTAATTCTCCTCGATCTCTCTGCTGCCTTTGACACTGTCGATCACTCTATTCTCCTATCCTCTCTCACTGACCTGGGAATCTCTGGCACTGCTCTGGCCTGGTTCTCTTCCTACCTCTCTGACCGCACCTCCCACAGCTGCCACTGAATGACTCACTGTGTGACCCTGAGCGAGTCACTTAACCTCCTTGTGCTCCATCCTACGGATGAGATGTTAAATGGTTGTCCTATTGTAAGCGACTCTGCATATAATGCACAGTTCACAGCCTACCTCTGTAAAGTGCTTTGTGATGGTGGTCCACTATGAAAGGTGCTATATAAAAAATACAGTGCACATAGTTATGGTTACTATTACAACACATTTAGGAACATTCAAAAATTACCCTGATCATGACCTTTGACCTCTCCTTAAGGTTAAATGTAAAATTAGCTTATAACTCCTTACAGTGTGTAGATAGGGTCATGGTTACTATGGTGTTTAAAGTTATAAAGCATCGTGAGATAATGAACTAATGCAGTATTTTGAATTGAAACTGCTCCATAAAACTAATCTGTTGCTGACACTTGTGCTGCAATGCTACAGTTTGCCAAAAATTCCAACTGGTACTGAGCTTGGAAGTCGTAAAACTGCCTGGCAATTATTATTATTATTATTATTATTATTATTATTATTATTATTATTATTATTATTATTATTATTATTATTATTATTAATGGTCTATGATATATGACTCCCAACTGATTTACATCTGCTGGTATACACTGCTGGTATACACAATACTTATTTTTAAGTGCAAAATAAGTATTGAAACTTAAAACAGGACATTGCATTTCGAGATGGGTCTGGGTTATTAGCTGTTGTCACTATTCAAGCACTATTTAGGTTCAGAGAACCCAGGGGAGGCTAACAGGGAGATATATAGATGGTTCAACCCCTAAGTGCATAGTTTGTGTAATGGCTTAACTTTAAACAATGTGTAATCAAGAATAATCACACAGACCCATTCAATTTGAAGTTTGAACAATTCAGAGCATTATTAGTACTCCTTCAGTTTATTAAATGCTTAAAAATGGACAGAGTGGTTACAGACCATGTCGGATCCCATCTAATAGGCAATCTGGGAGGTCCAGTACCGTGTACAAACTTAACAGCATTAATACTTCAAACAATTATGTTTAAAACATATTTTGCCCTTGGGCTAGACATGCGAAACGCTAATAAATGCCCACCGCTACAAATCCTAAAGCATCCAATATGTCATTCTCTAAAGCTAAAATATAATTCACATCCCTATAGCAATGCTTCAATATAAGTAAGATATAAATTAAATCTTACCTCCCAATTTATGGAAGTTTTGTGTAGAATATAAGTATAGACAAGAGCTGTCTTCGAAGGCAGAGGATTCTGAATACACCCAAACAGCAACCAGCTTTTTCAGAAATCTTCTGAGAATGGACCAAACAGCTTGTGTTACCAAGTTGAATGATACTTGACGAGTCTTGCCTCAGCTTTTATATAACTTTTCCTCAGCTTCGTGTGTCAGAAGACTTAATTAAATCTAAAAATGGGTTTGTTTTGGCAGCTTTTATCGTTAAGTGAATAATATATTGGATATGATCTCATGTCCTCTACCTTACCAATCTCTAAAATATATTAGGTAATCCTCATAATGATAACATATTTTCCGGTACCACAGAGTTCTTATTACTTATTAAGATACAAGTATATATATTTCCTTCTTGCCAGTAAAAGCATACTTTTCAGTGTGTTGTTTTAATAAGTGTGTTTCCTTTTCATTTATAAATGCGTTTTAACAAACTTGGCTTCTCTCTACCTAAAAATCCCCTGCTTCAACAGACCTTAACAAATAATAGATAAGGATTCGAAGGGCTCTGCTCTCCAGCCGGAGTTACGTTAATGTATAACAAACTTCGACTGCAAGCACTTTCCCAAATCCATTGCATGAAGTCATGCCTTGGCCGGACTTAAGAAACTGCCCACACCGGTATGTCCACTGATAAGAAAAAGCTTACATCCTAATTTTACAACTAAGCTCTCATTAATTTTATAGATAACATATTGAGGTAATTCCTTGTACTATGCACTACTTCTCATTAGTAAAATATAACAGTGTATCCAGAGCAAAAACCTTGAATTGAACACAGCGCTTGACCAGCAAATCCCGATTTTGGATGCCAAAATTTATTTTTCCCTCATCTCCAAAGGTCTAATGCTGCCTCACTCATGCAGGCAAAAGTGAGGGGCCTTTTTCAGCAAGTCAACTGATAAGGGCTTGTAGCTTCACGCATTTATCAATGGTTTTTAATTTTTAAGGTCACAGTTTGCCCTGGATTGTCTCTTTTTTAGACTTAACAGTTTCCCTGTTATAATACTTCTGATCTCTATATCAGCAAAACCTTAAAACAAGTAAAACACTTATGTTAGTTCACATGTTCTATTTCAATTTACCCAGACATTTTAATTATCTCCTTCCAAGGTTAACACAGGCTTCTGCACTGTAGCTCTCAGATAAGGGAGGCCCATGTCTTAAGTCTGACCAGTTTCCAAGGAGTTCTTGCCTCTTCCTCTCAAGCTTTTCTCTAATATTAGATAACTGCCTTCTCTCCCTTTTCTGCAATAGTTTTTCTGCTGGCTTTATAGCCTTTAAAACACAGCACAGAGTTATTACAGTATTTTAAAATTGTTGCAGTTTCACAAATGTTCAATTTGTATCCCAAAGATCGGCCTGCTTCCAGCAGGAATGACAGTCTTGGGTAAGGCTCTACTCTCAGTAAGTCTGTCAAAGCCACTACAGGATCCTTTATCCATTTCTGCACACCACAGGTGTGGGTGACAGTCTTTAAAAGCCTGAACCTGCAAAAAAATGTAAACCTTGTTAGCCGGGCTCCCATCTTTACATTCTCATCTCCATCATCAGTGGGAAAACTTCAAAGAAATTAAGCTGGTTCTATCAAAGATTCATGCATCTCTGCCGCATACACCTTTCACTCAAAAAGGTGCTCGCACCTTGTACAAGGGAGGAAGGGTTTTAGGGTCACACCTGACACTGTGTAAATTAGCATATATATATATATATATATATATATATATATATATATATATATATATATATATATATATATATATAATTACACACACACACACACACTGGCTCTCAAAAGTATTCACCCCCCTTGGACTTTTCCACATTTTATTGTGTTACAACATGGATTTGATTTAATTAGGAGTATTTGCCACTGATCAACACAAAAAAGTCCATAATGTCAAAGTGAAAAATAAAATCTACAAATTGTTCTAAATGAATTACAGAAAATAATGGATTGCATAAATATTCACCCCCTTGAGTCAATATTTGGTAGAGGCACCTTTGGCAGCAATTACAGCCATGAGTCTATTTGGATAAGTCTCCACCAGCTTTGCACATCTGGACACTGCAATTTTTGCCCATTCTTCTTTGCAAAATTGCTCAAGCTCCGTCAAGTTGGATAGGGACCTTTGGTGAACAGTAAGTTTCAACTCTTTCCACATATTCTCAATTGGATTGAGGTCCGGGCTTTGACTGGGCCACTCCAGGACATTGACCTTTTTGTTTTTAAGCCACTCCAGTGTGGCTTTGGCTGTATGTTTGGGGTTATTGTCCTGCTGGAAGATGAATCTTCTCCCAAGTCCCAGGTCTCTTGCAGACTTCAGCAGGTTTTCCTCCAGGATTTCTCTGTACTTTGCTGCATCCATTTTGTCCTCTATCTTCACGAGCTTTCCAGGCCCTGACGCAGAGAAGCATCCCCATAGCATGATGCTGCCACCACCATGCTTCACGGTAGGGATGGTGTTCTCAGGATGATGTGCGGTGTTAGGCTTGCGCCAAACATAGCGCTTAGCGTTGAGGCCAAAAAGCTCTATTTTGGTCTCATCAGCCCATAGAATCTTCTTCCATTTGGTCTCAGAGTCTCCCACATGCCTTCTGGCAAACTCTAGCCGAGATTTGATGTGAGTTTTTTTCAACAATGGCTTTCTTTTTGCCACTCTCCCATAAAGGCCAGTTTTGTGAAGCACCCGGGCTATTGTTGCCGTGTGCACAGTGTCTCCCAGCTCAGCCGTGGAAGACTGTAACTCCTTTAGAGTTGCCATAGGCCTCTTGGTGGCCTCCCTGACTAGTGCCCTTCTCGCCCGGATACTCTGTTTTTGAGGACGGCCTGTTCTAGACAGATTCACAGTTGTGCCATATTCTCTCCATTTCTTCTTAATAATGGACTAATACTGTGCTCCGGGGGATATTCAGTGCCTTGGAAATGTTCTTATATCCTACCCCTGATTGGTGCTTTTGAAGAACCTTATTCCAGATTTGCTTTGAATGTTCCTTTGTCTTCATGATGTCGTTTTTGTTAGGAAATGTACTAACCAACTGTGGGACCTCCCAGAGACAGGTGTATTTAACCTGAAATCATGAGAAACACCTTAATTGCACACAGGTGGACTCCATTCAACTAATTATGTGACTTCTAAAGACAATTGGTTGCACCAGAGCTTATTTAGGTGTGTCATAGCAAACGGGGTGAATACTTATGCAATCAATTATTTTCTGTTTTATATTTGTAATTAATTTAGAACAATTTGTAGATTTTATTTTTCACTTTGACATTATGGACTTTTTTTGTGTTGCTCAGTGGCAAAAACTCCTAATTACATCCATTTTGATTACATGTTGTAACACAATAAAATGTGGAAAAGTCCAAGGGGGGTGAATACTTTTGAGAGCCACTGTGTATATATATATATATATATATATATATATATATATATATATATATATATATATATATATATATATATATATATATATATAAATTCCTCCAAATGATTTCATGAATGTCGCCCAAATAATCAAGACACAGGTACAAATTGTAAGTTCCCCCCATGAATGTAAGCACAAAAAGTAGCTGTGAACCCCTGATCTCGAGAACCGTACTCAAAAATGTTTTAATTAATCCGGCACAAAGCACCCACACTAAAGTACCGTTTCATGTTTAGTCGGCTTAATGTGTACAAACACTATTAAAATAGTGTGGTTACAGTTCCTAGCAGCACAATGGACTGTGGGACTTAATATGACATTATCCCACCATGCACTGTATTTTCTGTTTACAACCGGGCAAATATGGAGCCCGTGCCCACGGAAGACATAGCGATTATTAACATGAACAATATGGCTTTGTTTCTTAAAAACACAAGGTACATTTTAACATAATATGTGCATTTCGTTTTGAACTCTGAAGTTCTCCTTGACCAATTTCATCGCTCCAGATATAAATGTGCCTTGATTTTGGCATTTGATCACGTTGCTCCATGATCCACCATTTTACAACAAGCCTCGGCTGCTTGCACAATGTTAGCATCAACAAAGTCTTTCAGTTCAGCTGCTGTTTTCTGTGTTTACTGTGCTTCACATGTGACCATGTCTTGACCTGTGCAGCGGGGCTGGGGAAGCTCATCCAGTGGTGGCGATTCATGGCCAAACATGAGTCTAAATGGACTAAAACCTGTAGCTGAATGGTGCCCTGTTCTATACGCATAGAGGAGGAGGGGTAACCAGTGTTCCCAGTTGTGACGGCTTTCAGTGTAGGTTTGCAACATCTGTAGTTCTGAGTGGTTTGCTTTTCTCCTTGAGTGTGGTAAGCTGTAGTTCTGGATTTCTTTATGCTGAAAGCCTCACAGGTGCTGCGCATCAAGGAACTCTCAAAATGTGCACCTTGGTCAGAATGTAGGATTTGGGGAATCCAAAATTGAGTGACAATGCCCAGGACTGTTGTGGAAATCTGGATCTGGAATAGGTATTGCCTCAAGCCACTTACTGTAATAGTCATGCAACACCAATAAGTACTTGTTGCCATTAGTTCAGATTGGAACTTCCAGGGTATCAACTGCAATCATTTCCCACGGGTTTCCAATTGGCATGCTGATCAAAGGGGTTGGCATTGCGGCTTTAGCTTTTCGGCAGGTTTCACAGGTGCGGCAGCGCTCTTTAATGTCCTTAGCCATGCCTACCCAATAGGCTCAGTGCAGTAAGCGATCCAGTGATTTGCCTTCTTGACGTGAAAACAACTTAAGAGCTTGTGCTTGAGTGTCTCTGGTATCACTATTGCTGTGACCGCTGGGGACCCTGGGCTCGGACAGTAACATCGGTGTAGTATGCCGTCAATGACCCTGAGCTGTGGCCATAATTGGGCATATCGGCGGAAAGGAAACTGTTTCAAATCTATAGGTTTCTTCCCCTGTTTAACAGCATGAAGAACCTTGCAGAGAACCGGGTCCTCCTCCTGTAGTGTTTGCAGTTGCACACAGGTCATTTCAGATTCCAGCATGGTCACTGCAATGCAGTCTCTCTGTCTGCAGGTCTGTGGTTGCCTGGACGACATGTCAGCATTTATGTTTTACACCCTTTTATATACTTAATGGTGAAATCAAACTCTTGAATTGCCACAGACCATCGGCATAACATTCCTTCCATTTTCTGCGACTGTAACCATTGTAAGGGTTGATGGTCTGTAAACCATCCCCCAAGGAGATAGCATTCCTTTTGAATCGTCCCATAATTTTTCTCACTGCTAGTTAAAGTTCTGCTTTTGTAAGCGGTAACCTTACCACTTTGTTCCAGTACAGTGCCTAGGCCGGTGTCACTAGCATCTGTAAAAAGCTGAAACTCCTCATCAGGTTTAGGAAAAGCCAGGACTGCAGCGTTGGTTAGGGAATGTTTAAGTGCTCTGAATGACTGCTCACAGTGTGCATCCCACAAGAAGGCTGCTGCTTTTTCCAACAACTGGTTGCAACTGTACTGAAGTGTGGCATATAGCGGGAAAAGTAAGAGGCAATATCAAGAAACTGTCGCACTTCTTTGGTATTGTTAGGTGTTGCCAATTGTCAATTGCTTCAGTTTTCTCTGGATCCGGCAACATTCCCTTGGAAGAGAAAATGTGTCCTAGGCAACACTCGACAGGCCAATTTTACATTTTGACCCTTCAGTGTAGTCCTGCTGCTCGTACCCTGTCCAATACAAGTGACAGATGTTTGATGTGTGTTGCAGTGTCTTTTGAGAAGACTAAAACATTGTCTAGGAAAACCATTACACAGTCCAAGCCCCCCACTATAGTGTTCATTAAACGCTAGAATGAACTGGAACCTCTGGTCACCCCAAAGGGCATTCTACAAAATTCATACAGTCCTAACCCCGGCACAGGACAGAATGCAGTTTTGGGCCTGTCCTCTGGATGTTCTTGCACTTTCCAGTAGCCTGACCTCAGATCCAAAGTTGAAAAGATGGAAGCCCTCGCCAGCCGGTCCTGCACTTCATCAGGTGGTGGAAGTGGATAAGCGTCCTTTTCAGTTTGTTTGTTTAGCTTCCTGTAGTCGATACAGATGCATATGTCCCCGTTCTTTTTCCTGGTGTAAACTGCTGCCGCTAACCAGGGGCTGCTGCTGGGTGTAATTATCCCAAGCTGTAACATGTCCTTGATTTGTGTAGTGATCTCTGCTCGCAGGTGCATGAGCATGACCCTGGGTGGTGCACGAACTGGGGAATTATTGCCAGTTGGAATGTAATGATAAGCAAGAGTAGTGTGACCAGGTGTAGTTAACCATATATCCATGTATTGCTGAGTAAAGTGCACAAACAGAGGGGGTGTCTCTGGTAGTTCAACTGACCTGGATCCAACAAATGCAGGTTTAGTGCAGTCCTCCATATCAGCCCCATCTGAAATTACTACTTGCACGAAGGCCAGAGAATTAAAATCATTGGTATGTTTCCCATTGCTTCTGTGACTGCAAGTAGTACTCAGGTCAGTGCTATTGATGTGCTCTGGTATGTCCATAGGGATAAAAAATCCCTGGCCAGTGATATAATCAGTTTGAAAGCCCAGCTGTATGCCATATTTTATGAGGAAGTCAGTTCCAAGAATGACAGGTGCCACTAAGTTTTCTGCCATTAAAAGTTCATGCGCTGTAGAGAACTGTCCAAATGTCAATATTAATGAAACCATATTTTTGGGAAAAAATTGTTGCTTGGATGCTGTAAGCATCTTTATGGGCACTGGAATAGGTTGCCATGATCGGTGGTTCTGTGCTATTTTAGTGTCAATCAGAGAAACAGTAGATCCCGAGTCAAAAAATATAGTCAGATTTTGGCCTCCTATTTTTGCACGTGCCTGGGTGGACCATTTTCTTTCCTGTTGCTGCTACAGGCAACATTTCAATTTGGGTGTCCTCTATTGATCCTTCAGTCCATGCAGAGTGACCCCCTTCCACGTGGAAGCCCCCTTTCCCTGGTTCCCCGCTCTAGGCCTACGTTGACAATTAGGACATTGACAAGCTATGTGCCCGTAACCATGACATTCATAACACTGGGGGCCCCTGTGTTTGTTGTTGTTGACCAGTAATGTGAGATGAAGGCCCTCCTCTACAGTTTTAACAGAAGGTTGGAAACGTATGCGTTTCCCCACAGAATCAGATAGGCCGTCAACAAAATGGTGAAACAACAGTTTGTCTTTAGCAGCTGCCGGCAGGCCAGGTAGTGCTTTATCTAGAGTTCGTCTTAGATTATGCAAAAACATTTGCAGCGAATCCCCCGGGAGCTGTTTGAGATTCAAAAGTACATAGATAGTTAGGTTAATACACCTCCGGTAGAAACACAGTTGTGGGAGGCTGTGTGGTCCAGTGGTTAAAGAAAAGGGCTTGTAACCAGGAGGTCCCTGGTTCAAATCCCACCTCAGCCACTGACTCATTGTGTGACCCTGAGCAAGTTACTTAACCTCCTTGTGCTCCATCTTTCGGGTGAGACGTAGTTGTAAGTGACTTTGCAGCTGATGCATAGTTCACACACCCAAGTCTCTGTATTAATGTGCTTTATCAGGACATTGCTCACCGAGGTTATGGTCTAGACAGTCTTGTTTTTCTGTGAGCTCCTCAGCTATGTTGTAATTCATGTAACCAGAGAGTTACCTCTGTATTGCTTTTATGACAAAGGACACACAAAATATATATATGCACGCATGCCCAGGTAACTATTTGGTTTTGTGCATTGATGCTATGCATTCAAGTATCCAATCCAATAAAACAAACATGGCCTAGCATCTTGTATACATCTCTTTATTTATCCTTACATTAATGTAGCTGAGATCATCATCTATCATATATGCTAAGCACCGCAGGATACTGAATGTATTTATTGTGATTAAGGCGCCACCTTGTGGTTTCACCATAAAAATGGCCCCAAGGCCACTGTTCTAGATTTCGTACCTCACAATTATGCTGCTTTGAAATGTATTCATTTTTTAACACAACTATTGATGAAGCGGATTATTAATAACGCCCTCATTTCAGCACACTTTGTTTTTTGGTATATAAAACGTATTGTGCCACATTTAATGTCCCTGATTGATTGTCCCGTTAGTAGATAAATAAATAAACAAATAAAAAATAGCAAATCAACGTTTTCAGTTCCTGCTGTTGGGAGAAAAGCAAACTATTAAACACTACCCGCATACATTACACTTAGCAGTCTTCCGTGGAAGCAATGGTTATCTTAGTCGGAGTCAAAGTCCACACATTATTATTATTAGAATACGCTACATAAACCTGTCACTTCAATTAGCTTTAAAATAAAGGTATGAAGATCACACGCACCATTAACTATTTTTCCGAAATGCGTCACAGTTGTACTGTGTACCATCCTTTCAATTCACACGTGACTGCAGGACAGGTAATTGTTGTATTCTGTTTTTAAAGTCAAACAATAACCTTCTATTGATCTTGTGAGTTTGGTATGTACTTGACTTGGGGTTCTGTTGTAACCGCTCCTGTCAATGACCCATCTATCACTAGTCTAAAATGCAAATATGTTATCTGAGGAATTTTCAACATCTTACAACCAACATTTATTTGAATACAGGATGTAAACTTTGATCTCTAAACTTCTTATGTTCTTTTTCTTCATCAGATGCATGCTGCCCCTTCCTGTATTACAAAGAAGTGTGCTATATAGCTGGGTCATTCTACCATTAGAGTGCCTTTTGCACCTTGTAAAAACATTGAAAAGCAACTTGTATTTTTGTCCCTAAATGGAGTTCTTGAAACATAAAATAACAATAAGTTTAAATAATATTGCAGAATCTATAAACTGCACTTTCAAGCAGTTAGGTTTGTATAGAAAATGGTAAGAGATCAGTATCATTTCCACAAAATATTTGGGATGGATCATTCTCTTCCCTTCTGTCAATCAACAAAGCAAGTTATGTAATTATAAAACATAAACTAAGATATTGTGGAGTAATATATTTGCAAGAAACATAGTTGACATCAGAGTCACTGTTGACAAAAGTACCAGAATTGACAAGACAATCAGTGCAATGGCTGTTTTGTTCATGTTTAACATGTGTTCACATAAGGTGTACTCACAATATCATTGTGATACAGAGGAGTTGCAGTAAACATCATTGTGGCTTAACATTGTTTCAAGCTGAATCCGGGAAACTAATTAAGAGTTATTAGATTTTGCAACTACTATACAACAAAAATGCTACAGTACAATTAACAATGCATGTGCTTTTATCAGTGAATTGTTATCTTTTTACAGCTTATTATTGTTAACATGTAAAACACAACTGGGAGGGGGCTGTACTTAAATTTGACGGAACAAGAGCTTTACAATGTTAACAATGCACATACCGGCATTGTAACACACCTTATTAGAACACCTAACACTTTAAAGTTATCAGTGAGAGTCGAATTTGACATTTACCTAAAAAAAATTACACCCATAAATTCTTTACATTTTTTTCTATGCAATGTACATTTTGGTTTTCCATAGTGTTTATTCACACAGCTATGTTGGACTATAGTTTGGTCAACAGTGTGGAGTAGTGGTTAGAGCTCTGGACTCTTGACCGGAGGGTTGTGGGTTCAATCCCCGATGGGGGACACTGCTGCTGTACCCTTGAGCAAGGTACTTTACCTAGATTGCTTTAGTAAAAAACCCAACTGTATAAATGGGTAATTATATGTAAAAAATAATGTGATATCTTGTAACAATTGTAAGTCGCCCTGGATAAGGGCGTCTGCTAAGAAATAAGTAATAATAATAAATATTTCTTTGGAGATCTCTGCATGGCGGGTAGTCACAGACTGTGGAGGTGGAATCATACATACCATTTTTGGAACGCTACTGTACATATTTTTTTTATTTATACCACAAGCGTGGGTATATCTAGCGTGGGATACATCTTTATTATTCCACTTAAGTGTGCTTACTGGGACTAATTTCGAATGTGTCTTTGCTTACATTCCAATCCAGTGCTGTACTGTTGAGATTCAGGACGGAGCTGTGTTTCGTTAGTTCAAACACTACTTTAAAATGCATGAAACGATGTCAGATTTCTATTGTTTTGATTTGAACGCCGATTTCCTTAAGAATGGGTTTAGTCAAGAAATGCCAGTTACCGACCTGCCTATGTATTATTTAAATTCCAGCAGATTTCATTCTAGAGAGATGTGCACCTGGGCTGCAAACCGACAGACTGAGCCTCAATTTACTGTTGTAAATTAAAGTAAAGGTCGACCAGGTAAATTGTTATTTGTTGACCTTTTACGACATTGCTTTATTAATACGGTATAACGTTCTCAAGTTATTCACTGCTAGTCACAACCTAGTTTAGCAGCCTTGCATAAAAATAGTTCGCCGAGCTTAACGAGAAATGTATGCACATTCCTTTTAGTAAATTTGGAAGACTGGTAGTTGGTTACTTGAAAACGCTCCCTCTGCTGTTAAAGACGTGTAACAGGTTAAATTCTACCGAAACTTGACTCTGGTGAAGCCCAGCCCCTACCGTCAATTTGCGTCTCCATCCCTCTGAAGTGCTGGAGAGATTTACTTGCTCTTATCTCAGTCTGCACGTTGCTTGATGGTGACTAATAACAAATAACATTGTCTCATAATAAACCAGAAGTCAGCGCTGTTTACATGCGTCTTGGGGGATTCAATATAAAAAGGAGAGCTTGCAGAACTAGAATCACTCCAACTGGAATACCGACACACTGATTGAAACATTATTGATCTTGAAGCACAGAACCCAATCTTTGCATTTGACGGGTTTTAAAACATCGTGTCTGTTTTGGGTTAACGAAGTTATTGAATTCTATGACTTTCAAATTTGAAGAATTTTAATTGATTTCAAAATGGAATTACGCATGTTTTTTTCACTAATGTTTGTGATCTATTCTGGACTTGTAGATGCAGGTTTGTTTAACTTCTTAACTTTCTTTCATAACTGGAGAACGGGGGATACTTGTGCATCAATCTATAATACTTTGTTTTAAACATAGAACGAAAAGTTTTGATGATAAAAATGGTTTAAAAAAAAATTAAATGAATAAGGCAATATTGAAAGCTAGATAAGGTGCATAAAAGCCTTTTTAATGGCACACGTTTAAAATTAACCAAATGCCTGAAGTTGGATAACGACAAGAGAAATATATTACAAAGTTATATAATTAGCCTATGAAGTTGTAATTATGAAACATTTTTATCGGCCATATATTGATTCAGTGATTATTAGAATTTGATTTTATCTGTCAGATTTCCCACAAAGAATCAAACTTAAAGCTTAATGGAAAACCATGGAATACTATTTTTTTTTCCAAATGTTTTTTCCCCCCTTTCTATCGATAGCAAGATTGTTTCAATACCAATACGTATACTTTGGTGTTATCATTTTGTAATTTTGTTTTACATTTAGGTATTGTTTTACACAGCATATCTTTTTTTTTAAAAAAAAGCCATAACGTTTTAGGTATTTCCTTAAATTGAATAGCGTCCTGTTTTGGAAGCCAGGACCAGCGGGTCAGACATAAACACAATAGTAAGAGCAATAGATCATGTCTTCTTTTGGACATTTCTCACACTGTGTTCAAAGTTGCATTTTTGTCATTGTTACGGAGACTGCCTTTTTCAAGCCGTTTGATATAATGAAACATTCTTGCATAGTTCTGTTTTATAGCTACCTGAATATATATTATTATACTAGTATCAACCTAATACAAGACCTGATTGTGAATATTAACACTATTATTTGACTACATAGCCTAGTGGTATAAAGTATTGTGAAATGGTTTGAGCAGTTTTTGAATTTGTAAATCATACAGTTAAACCATTTAAAAACGATGCAAGTTAATAACACGTTGTAATGTCTTTAGGTATGGACAGTAACGTCTTGAGATAAAATGAGGATTATGGTGCTCATTACATTACAACGTTTCAAAAGCGAGCCTGCCTGTGTCCTTTGGTATTCCTGTAATTATTATCTTGGTGAGTAATTTATCATTTCTTGCATTTCCAGTTGCCTCGGCTGTCTCTATCTCCGAGTTCCCGACTGTTTCCAGTGCCCCCTTGCGGCATGTCAGGTCAAAACGCTGCTCCTGTTCTTCATTCTTGGACAAGGAGTGCGTCTACTTCTGTCACCTAGACATCATCTGGATCAACACACCAGAGTAAGTGTCCAATAAATTAATGTTTTCCGGGTTTGGGGAGTATGAATGGTGATAAAAGCATCAAAGTAGGACCATGTACTTAAAAAAGGAATACTTAAAATATAAATAGCAGCAGTGGTTTAATAATGGCATATATTCTTTTTATTGAGTCTGCTTACCCAAAAGAACATGTTCTTAACCATCTTAATTATATTATATCAAAACAAAAACTGTAGTATCCCCATAACATATTTTTTACCAAGCATTATCGCTTTTCAGTTTATACTCTTTATTGACAGACTGGAACTTGGCAGTAATACAACAGATAAGTCGGTTCAGCAAAAGCAAATATTTGTTATCTTTAATTGTGTGTACACACAGTGGTTCTTACATGTCCAAGAGCTTTATCAAATTTCCAAAGAAAAGTAGAATGCCAGAAGGCATATTAATTGATTCAGCAACCTAACATTTTGTATTCTGCTATATTGGACCAATATACTGTAACAAGCCACTAGATTCTGTTTCCCCTGTACCTAAAAACGTAAGTAACTAAATAGATGTGTATTCTTTGCAGACGAACTGTCTCCTATGGACTTGGAAGCCCTCCAAGAAGAAAGCGGTCACTTCAGGAATCTGTTTTGGACACGCTGGTAGATACACGCCCAAGATGCAAATGCTCAAATATGAAGGACAAGAAGTGTCTGGATTTGTGTCAGCCTGAAATAGACTTAAGGTATTTTATTTTATTATTTAACATCAAATTAAAGTAAAAAAAGTAAACATATTAAGTACATACCTGTATGATGTGCTCATGTAACCCTATATACCTTATCAGAGGGTCTTGTAAAATGTTTTGTATTGTTTTTTATGTAAAAAAACCCCCAAGGGTTTTAGTTTTCTATACATTTTTTATAGTCAATAAAGTTACAACTTGGAGGCAGTTTTATGGCCTATATAGTTTCTTTTAACTTATCCTGTCTCTCTGTTTTCATCTTTAGGATGCTACCCCCACAAGAAAAACGGGAAAACTTCCAAGAAAAAAGCACAGATTGTGCAGGAAAGCAATGCATATATAATCTGGCAACCAACAACAGGAACATTAAAAGGTATTAAGATCTAACATTAGAACACCACCATCCAGACATCTGACAAGATGAAATTGTAAAGAAAATGTGTCCATAAATTCACAATGCAGCATTCAATACATAAGAAAAACAACTTCACTTTAGCAAAAAGTGCATCGAATTGGTATAAATAGCTGAAGCATTATATAACTGGAACTGGAGATATAAACAAACAAATAAATAAAAAAAATAAAAAAATAAAAAACCCTTTTAAAAGACTATATGTGAACCCCTTTGTTTAACATGTACGTCCCATTAGCTGACGTTGGTTTCAAGTAGTACTCTGTTGTACCCCAGATATCTTGCCTCATCTTTTGCTAGCTACAAAAGAGGAATCAGAATTCAAACAAACAAAAGACAAGGTTCAGAATTATGAACAGCATCGTATCCGAGCCGTATGTCAAATAAAAGCAACTACCCCTTTACTTATATCGAGGAAAAATGTTATTGTAAACATTCTGTTAAGTCAAAAAGTGTTTTAAAACACAATAATTACAAAACCTTGTTTTGAAACAGCTGAAAATGCCACAATGGGCTAATAATCCATCCAATGTATGTTTCCATCTAGAGAAATGACCACATTCTGTATGCTACAGGTATATATTCATTTTTTGATAACACAACCATTATCATTATTTTACTAATGCCACCTTTTTATTATCCATGCAGGTTAAAGTACAGAAGCCACAGCAGCACCCTAGCATTGATTGTGAATGCCAAACTGAAAACCAGGCTTTTATTAGAGAAGTGGAGGAAAGGCTGGAGTAACAGGTCTAAAATGTGGGAGAGTCTGATGGCAGCCTCCTAAAACCACCGGGACAGCCAAGTCTGGATTGTTTGTTTTAGGCATATCAGAGAAGCTTGTTGGTATAGCTCTGTCAAAACAGTGTAGCCTTCCGTTCTGGCAAGAGACCATGGATAATTGTTTAAAGTTTCTGTAGCAGAAGGATATATGACAGGACCATCTTGCCAACATCCCACGGAAAAGGATTGGAGTGTTAAACACCTGGTGTGAGGAGGACTAGGGGAAATCCCTTTAAAATATATTGCTGCTTGAGGAGTGTTAGTAAAAGCGAGAACCTTTTGCGAATAAGCTGAACTAGAATGTTATACTCAGGCAATTGTTGCATGGTGGCTTTTCAGCATGCATACATTACCAGAATCGATGGATGTGAACTGGGTACTGGAGGCACAACCTCTTTTGCACCAAATGAAGAATCTGCTAAATGCGTGACATTCCTGATCAGACATTTCCTAAATGACGTGCCTACCTCTTTCACACTTGTCTATGCATAAGTGCCCCTGCCTGCAGTGTGCTTCGGCTGCTTCTGTGGGAGCTTTCCTTCACCCTGCAGTTTAGTTACTGACAAATCCATGCATTTGAAAAAGTATTCGTACTCACACTGTGAGAATACGTTGGACCTAAAAGAACTAACATTTTGTGTTTGTAAATAATAACTAAAAGTCACAGTTCAACTAAGAGCAATCAGCACATTGCTCTTACTGAGCTTGGGCAAGAACATTGAAACACATGCAGTATGCAAACATGACTGATATTTCACTAAGAACTCTAAAAAGTCATGCCTCTATGGGCCAGTCTGGAGAATAGAATTAGCTTTTTCCACTCCTAGCTTTCCTGAATGAAATATATCCAGAACACTTTGTAGGCCTTGTAACCTGCTGTCCAGGCTGTCCATGATGTTATGTTATATATTCCTCTTTTTTTGTCCAACCCCTGTACATGCCTTGCTGTTACAGGATGAATACCCAGTGTTAACAAACAGTGCATGGACACGTTTGAGTCCTTAAATAAACCTTACAAGTTTGTTTGCTAATTGTTTTGTAAAATGAACCATTCCATTTTTACTTATACAAAATATGGAACAGATTGTGATCACTCTGTCACAAAATGGAGTCTATTTTAATGATCTTAACTGTGGCAGATCTAACACTGACATTCTTAAACTCTGCATTAATCCAGCTGAGGTGACGTATTAACATTACTACATACAATTAAAAAAATACAGTGAAATGACACAGAAAATCTTATTCAAGAGCTTAGCTAGCTAACCATTGTCTTTCTAAAAATGTTGTTATATATATATTTTATATAAATATTTATAAAAAAAAAAAAAGTGGTCCCAGTATTTTCTTGAAATGTATATGGCTTTTAGTATGATTTAACCATGTTAAATATGTGTTTAATACAGGCCATGTTGGTCTATGATCTGTATGTATTTCTTTACGAAACGTTTCCAAATGCTGTTGTACCCAGAGGGGAAAATCCCTTTGAAAATAAATAATGAAATACATTTTTTGAACTTCTGTATTGGTCATTACTGAGAGGAAACAATCCTGTTCGTAGACAACGTCAGCATATCCAATCCAGGTCTTTGTTCCAACCACGTCCATAATTATAAAATTGAACCAATTAATCCCCTGACAAGGCCCTAAAGCAATGATTTAATTATACCAACTAACCCTGGAATGGAATGGCACTGCAGAAGCAGCTGCCTACTACCCCTGTTGTAAACCACACCTTTTTCATACATGTTTGCGTTACAAATAAAACAGCAGAGCAGACAGGTGAAGACAGGCTCTGCATGCATAACCTATAACTGATACTGACAGAAACTTTGATCTTTTCCTCTGTGTGGGGTCATTACCAGTGACCCTTTGATTCCATGACCTAGGTCAGGTGTGAAACAGCCTCATTAAAGTTCTTTGTAGCCTGGCAGGGGCTGCTGCCTATAAAACATACCAGCCAATGACCTTTGGTGATGTTTGGTCTACTACAAAAAGAACACATGACACATGAGTTTGTAGACTTAAAGTTAAGTCCCAGGGTCTGTGCAGGGCTGAAAGGAATTTTAGTTAAAGCGAAGTACCCTTTCCATGTGGGAAAATAAACACCTTATTTTGGCTGCAGCTTAGATCTTATTCACAATTACACAATTCATCAACTGTGCTGGTGTCAGGGAGATTGTTTTATCCTACCTGTTTAGGTGTTCCGAAGTAAAACTTATTATGGCCAGATTCCACAGAAGAAATACTTTTCATAAACACTAGCCTGACGAGTTTCACCTGTTTCAATAAACAATTCCAATCAGCTTGTGTGGTATGTAACAACTGAAGGTTAACCATTATCAAATAAGATACAGTAAATAGAAAACATGGGCCATCTTGTATCCTCTATGTGTTGCTGGTGTGCATTAGCACTTTATTGTTGATTTACTGTTATTTTGTGTTTTTCGCTTGTATATTGTTTTGTTTCTTTCATCACGACATGAGTTTGTATTTCACAGTGCACTATTTATGATTGGTTGTGTGATGTTTTGCTTTTGTACTTGATTTTATTTATTTGCACTTATGATTTGAATCACGGCACTTGCCTGGACGGTCTTCCCACCTACTTAACAATGATCAGTGTACTGTCTTTGAAGTGCACTTCCACACGTGGGTCTTTCATTCATTTTAAGTGACTTAGGGTTTTAAAATAGAGAGATGTGGACAGAGAAGAGAAGAGACGGGGAGAGACGAAAGGACATGTGAAAGGAAAACTGGGATAGAAACCAAGCGAAACCAAACTAAAAAGAAAGCGCAAGCAAGAACCACACAGAGTCGCACCTGACAGAGCTGAACAAGGGTGAATGTTGCCGCCGCTGTGAGATCCAAGCCGGGGAGCAACTAAGGAGATTGCTGAGCGCATTGTTCAAGGCGGACTGAGCATTAAGAGGGGAAGAGACTGATATACCTCCCCCCTCACGAAGTTAAGTGTTCAGTCTGTCTCTCCTTTTACTGTGGTTGCTCCTAAATTTGTTTCACTTTCTTAGATCAGCTCTGTCTCCAGCTGACGCCCCTCCCTAACTACTGGAGCTGCTGTAGTCTACCTGGGTCTGAACTGCTTTTGAGTCATTGAAGACGGCTTCGGGACTCACATATGTAACTGAGATGGACTTACCAGTGAACAGGAGGATGATGGGAAATGTAGTTCTGAGAGGTCCATGCAGGTACATGGGAAGCCATCTTGAGGCAGGGAATGCAATTTAAAAGTTTAAAAAAGTGGTCAAAATGTTAAAAAAAATAAATAATTAAAACACCTTACGTAAACAGTTGTAGCAACAGATGGGAACATGTAACATAATAAAATAAAAAGGTCCTTATGTGTCCTTTAACTTGTCGATAATACACAGAAAAAAACTTGTCAAGAAATACATTTTTTGCCAAATAAAACAATTTAACCTTGGCATAATTTTCTCAACCACTTGGCTGAGCAAATGGACACAGGTTTAAAAGTACTCTGTAAGAACGTCTGCTGCTGCTCAAGCATGAAAGGATCTGTAAGAAGTTGTATTTAAAATTGTCCATACTGGGAATGTTCTTCATTTAAACTGTAACAATATCTGCAGGAATATATATTATGTACTGACGTATATTCCTACCCAAACCACTTGCCTTAAAAATGGCACTATTGCTGACTTAAAAAAATCGATTAAGAGCCAGATTGACTTAATAAGCCTTTCTTTTTACTCCAGCAAATGATGTGTTGCACACTTAAAATATTTGAATTCAAAGTTTGTGTTGAAAGAGTCATATTTCTAACACCAAAACAGTAAGGAGAAACACACACAAGTAAATACTGCATTCTTGTTCCTGCTTCTTCAAATGAATGCAATTACAAGCATGTGTATTTTAGTTTCACTTTCATATGTGATTTTTCAAATAATACAAAAACACAACATAATTATTTTACATCTCTGTTGATAACCAATTTAATTTCCAAGCAATACTCTGCAAACATAGTAAACCCGATATATTTTTTTGAATGTATAGCTAGAAAAATGTATTAGCTCGTTTGCCAGATATCCATGATGTAATTAAGAAATAGAGATGGTTTACCAATGCTAATTACAAGCTTTAAAGGAAGTACAGGACACAAATAAACATAGTAAAACTTTTTATATAGCTTACTAAAGTAGGTTATTTTGGAAAAAAGGGCAAAGTTTCATTAGTTTCATTTTATACAAAACTTCATGCACTTATCTAAATAAACAGATTACCGTAGGCTTGTTTAACAGTAAAACAAATGTGGTCATGCAAAGCTTTACATGCTACGTTTAAATCTGAATTGTTTAGTATTTGCTTCTCACAATGATATAAATTATTTTAATTATAGAACTGTAAGGTCTACAGATTTTTTTTTTTACCAGATTAAATAAACTCTAGTGTTTATCCACTATCTGTCATGCAGATCGAACTAAGAAACTGTTATGTTCCATTCTGTTTTCCATTCCCATAGCCATAGAAACTGTGTTCTAATTTAAATTAACCACCGTTTAAGAAAACAAATGTGTTAATACACAACATTGTCACATCGCCACACTGAGGACATTAAAAAAAAAAAGGCAGCTTTATTTTTCGGGAGTAAAAGTACAGGGGCCAAACCATATACTCCGGCCCCCCCCCCCCCCCCCCCCCCCCCGTCGGAAAAGTGCAGGGGCCATGGCCCCTCTGGCCCCCCTGGTGGCGGCGCCCCTGGTGTGATGTTACAGCACATGTTATTTAGTTCCAATAATGAAATTACAATTATATGATGACACATTTACCCTTTATAGATGTATAGCACATGCAATAAGATATCTATTAAATATGCAGATATGCATTTTAAACTTATGTATGCATCTTGTGTTTATCCATTGGAATTATCTGGCTTGCTCTACTGCATCATAAAAGCAGTTATTAACAGCATTAGTACCCTAACACGCACACCAAACCCTTACCCTAACCCTTGAATGACGTTTAACAATTCCTGTGCAGATTACTTTTGTACAGCTTTTCTTTCAAGGTATTATGATACTAATCACCAGTATGTGAGATTCCCCTGACTTTTAAACAGCATTTCCAGTATCTCAGTAATTGCACTGAATTGTACGGCGTCCTGTTGTGTGCTTTTATCTTCTGTAAGAGGTGGTTTGAAGAGGGATGATCCTGTCTGCTGACCCAGAAGCAAGGCAAGGTTATTTTTAGTCCTTTTATTATGAATGGTCAATAGTGCTATCAGTTTTGTCAACCACGAAAGCTGGTTTGAAACTTTGGTAATCTCCCTCCCCCACCACCACCATTCAAATCATGAACAAAGAGCCTTATATCACAGAAAATGATGTTGGTATGAATTCCTCGAAATGTAAGCCAGTCCATAGATTAATACAACAGTTCCCTAACTGCCGTGCAGGTTGTCTACCGGAAGCCATAATAGTAGCACAGTATTTCATGTTCAATTTTGAAATGTCACATTTATTGTTAAATATATGGGAAACCACAAAGCAGTATGACATTCAATATTTTAACATAACATTATTCAACAGGTTTCATTTTACTTTATGAAGCAAAATGTGTTAATTCTATAGGGTGATGCAACACTTTTGGCTATAGCTGTAGACTTTTCTACAAGTTTCTACAGTCATCTACCATGCCGGTACTGCCCTGCAGCTGGGCTTCCAGATGGGTGAAGAAAGCTCTGCACTTTCCACTGTCTGTTTAAATCTTGAAAGAGTGTACTGTAGGTGGTGAATCGTCTGCTATCTCATCTTCCCTGCTTCTGCTGAACACTGGGTGTCAGTTGGGTGCACATGTTTTTTTTTTGTTTTTTTTTATGAAACCTGATTGGTTTGCTAATATAGTAATGTAAATAGGTGAACAGCCTGTTGTAGGTGTAACTAGCAAATGTCTTCTGAGGCATTTTTTGAAGACTTTAAACTTAAAGCCTAGAACATATATGATGGTTACATTAACATCAGTAACTCGTCACTATACATTATTAACCAAAAGAGACCATGTATTATTATGCTAATCTGGTTAAAGTTGCTCTACAATACATTTTGATACAAAAGGGTTAACTATACACTGTACGTTAGCACATTCTAATTAGCCACTTGCATGCATGGTTACAGGGAGCTGTTATTTGCTCATGTATATTACAGAGAACTATACTATCCTTACTGGGTACATGATAAAGGAGATAAACCTTATGTACTATGGCAAGCTAACACATATTTGCTTTATGATGTGAAGGCATAATTAGATTGAAGGGACATGGGTTACACTTTAATTAAAATAGAATGTATACTGACACCCAGTTTCCTCAAAATGTAATCTTGCAACCCTGTAGTGCGAAATCCAAATATATTTTCAAAAATCATTAACAGCAGGCATGAAAATCAGAGAGTAGCTAGAATGGAAACAGAGTGATTCTGTTTTATTTATTATTGTATATCTTAAAAAATAACTGACGATTTGAAAACATCATTTATTAGGATGGTGTGGCAGTGTGCCTTGCCCCTGTGTGTATTTTATGTTTATCTGTTGTATGTAGTGTGTTATTGTTGGTGTATGTGTAAGTGCACGGGATATAATGTGGGGTTATATAGCAAATTATATAGTTTAGACACAGAGGATTGCACAATCACTTCACGTGCAGATAAAATGTGTATTAGTATGTGAGCACTGGGAGTGCACAGATTAGTTCACGTGCTGGGATTCAAGTGAATAATTTGCATAACCCCACATTATATCCACAGGTGATGGCGAACAGGCATCCCCAGGCTATGGCGAGCTGGCCTCCCCAGGCGATGGCGAACAGGCATCCCCAAGCGTTGCAGGCTCAGCAGCCCTAGGCGTTGCAGGCTCAGCAGCCCTAGGCAATGCGGGACAGGCAACCCCAGGCGGTGGGGGACAGGCAACCCCAGGCGGTGCGGGACAGGGCCAGAGCGGTTCCTCAGAAGGTGAAGCCCAGAGAGGAGCCCCCGGCCAAGAGGGCGGCAGTGGGAGCTCCACTTCTCCCCCAGGTGATGGAGTTAGGACCAGTCGTGGTGCTGGGGTTGGCCACTCTGGCAGTGGCTGTAGCGTTGCTGGCCCTCTTCGCGGCTGGGCTGTTTTCCGCCGTGCTCCCCTCAGCAGACTATGCAGTAGCTGCTGAGGAATACCATCATCACATCCTGGTACTTCCTCGTGTGTTGGAGGTGGGAGCTGCAGGTAGTTCTCCCATGGCGGTGGAGGTGGGAGCTGCAGGTAGTCCTCCCATGGTGGTGGAGGTGGAAGCTGCCAATAGTCTCCCTCTGGTGGTGGAGGTGGACACAACAGGCCGTTTCCCTCAGTCGGACTCAAGTCCGGCCAGTTTTCAAAAAAACTCCTTTTTTTCTTTTTTTTTTCTCAAACTCCCCTCCCCCTTTTTTTTTTACAAAAAAAAAACTTTAAAAAAAAAAAAAAACACAGTCCTTCCCTGGTCTGACTCATGGAGGCAGTGGTTTATCCAATGCAGGACACCATGTGTCACAGGATGGCTTTAGTGGTCACGTCAGACCACGAACAAAAACACACAGAGTGGTGAGTGAATTGCGCTGTTGCACCGGTTTATTGCAAAATAAAAGATTGAACTAAACAGAACAAACACTGATCGAACAAACAAAACGGCGTGAACAAATAGACAAACAACCAATAACAAGTATCGTGCTGGTTTAAAAGCCAGCACGCTTAGCAATTATTTCTTTTTCTTAATTAATTCTCTCCTCTCCACACCCATTTTCCACTCTCGAACACACAACCCTGAGTGAGTGAAACATACACCTACTGTATATATACAGTTGTGCCAGGATTCAATTACTAATTAATTATTCACTTGAATCCCAGCACGTGAACTAATTTGTGCACTTCCTGTGCTCACATACTAATGCACATTTTATTTGCACGTGAAGTGATTGTGCAATTCCCGTGCCTAAATACAACTATATAATTTAAAACACTCGTACTACATAACCCTACATTATATCCCGTGCACTTGTACATACACCAACAATAACACACTACATACAACAGATAAACATTAAATACACACAGGGGTAGGGCACACTGCTACAGATGGTAAAAGGTAAAGTCATCTCAAAACGCAGTATCTCTTCCCATCATACAAATTCACTCCAATCTATTATCCAGTGGTGTAGCTAAGGGGGTGGTTTTAGGGGTTTGAACCCACCCACCCCGGCCCCCGAAATGAAATATTTAATTACGTGGGAGAATAAAAAATATCAGCCATGTGGAAAAATCTCGATCCATCACCAGTTAATAACCATAATCTCACTTTGATTTTCATAGCTTGCATAGCTGTGGAGTTTAGAATTGTTTCAAGTCACAAATTGCCTGGGTTGCTATTCTGTATAAAAGTTATGCTCGGGGAAAACTCATGAGAGAGAGTAATAGGTGCATCTACTGACTGAAAAGAATGAAGGCATTAATGCCAATACTGGGGAAGATAGAAGACAGCACAGCAAGGTCCAATACATCTTACAGGTATTGTTATAACCAGTGGTGTAGTCCATAATCTGAAAGTTTTCTTAAACAAAAAGTATACAAATTCATTTTTATTTTTTCGTTGAGCTTGAGGTAACATTTAATAGATAATGCATGCATCTCGCATGCGACTTTTATAGGCTACTCCCCCTTGATCAGTGCTGTCAGATTGGCAGTTTTCCAGCCACATTTGGCTTGTTTTGAAAGCATCTAGTGGGTAAATACTGTCTTTGGTGGTTTGGTTATTTTTCTATTCCTTTTGATTATGAGGTCATCACCAGCGCAAAACCTCATTCACCATGATGTTCTGCAGTGTATCACGTCCTCCCCCCGTCTTTTTTTCTGGAGCTCTGCATCCAATAAAATTACGAATCACACAAACGTCCAGTTATTTTTTATTTGTCACGAAATTAAGAACTGTATCAGTACAATTTAATTGTTTTAAAATACATTTTTAAAGACTGTATCCGCTGACAGTTCTGGACAATTTAAATTTACTTTACATTCGGAATACATTTTTTAGTGGGCCTATTGCATTTGATCTCATCAAATAAAAACTAAAACAGTGGTTGTGGTAATTGTGAGATAAAAACAAGAAAAGCAGATCAAGTTTATAACATTACTCTGTGTTTTATATTTTAAATAAATGTATAGTACTTATTCATACTTATGTAGCAGCGGTGTGGAGTGGTGGTTAGGGCTCTGGACTCTTGACCGGAGGGTTGTGGGTTCAATCCCCAGTGGGGGACACTGCTGCTGTACCCTTGAGCAAGGTACTTTACCTAGATTGCTCCAGTAAAAACCCAACTGTATAAATGAGTAATTGTATGTAAAAATAATGTAATTGTATGTAAACATAATATGATATCTAGTAACAATTGTAGGTCGCCCTGGATAAGGGTGTCTGCTAAGAAATAATAATATAATATATATTACATCTTAAATTTAAGTGTGGTGGTTTTTGGCTGGTTTAAAAAATACAATTTGGCGTTGAAAAAATATAAATAACACCACTGCCCTTGATTAACCTCCCGCAGCAAACTCAGAGACGCAGGAAAAATATAGGCACCTCATTCCTCTCCCACTAAATCATAGTTTAACATACACTTTTTTCCCCCTACAAATTTACAATGTTACCCCCAGGGCACAAAGTGCCATACTAAGCCAGTTGCAAGGGCAGTCGGTCATTCCAATCCCCGGGTCTCTGCACTGACGGATACAAAGCAGCTTTATACCTGTGTCTATGTCCACAGTCTGTCTTCTTCATCAGCATTTTTACAAAAAAAAATGTTAGCCGTCTTTAAGTAGTACTGTAGTATGTAATATAAGTTCCTAATGTTCTCTTCATTGCATCACAAGGACGACTGACTGAATCAGACAATTGAGCAGGAATCAGGAGACGTGTGTGACTCTTGACTGCAAACATGGAAAAGATATCACTTTATCGGTGCCCTTACACCGAAATGAGATCGCTGGCGCCATATAAGCATTTTCATAATAAACCGGTAAAGATTCTTAAGTTCCGCCCCGTTCCAGCTTGACTACACTAGTGGCTATAACTTATATGGAAGTGATGCTGGCTCTTTAAGTGGAAATCAGTTGTATGACTGATAAATGGTCATAGAGCTTGTCGCAGTTTGAGTCCCATTATAATCTGGCAGGGGCATTTTAATAAGCAGAGAGTGACATTAAGAGAAAAAAAAGTTTAAAAAAATGGCAACCGTACAAACTCAAATACTTGTGCAGTTACACATCAGAAAATATTGTATGCATAGGAAAAAAAACAGGGGAAGGTTTCTATTGAAAAGTTATATTCGGATGACAAACTCTTATTTTATTTGAGCACCTTTCAAAAGGCTTTATCAGTAGTTTTAATCATATCATTTGATGTAAACATACCACAATAGTTTTTTAATTGCACATTTATCATTTTTATGTTTGCATTTCCTTGACAAGCCAAAATAAAATGCAAGTCATGATCCAAGGTATTGTAGGTTATATAAAATAAGTGTAACTTTATAATGAGAATATCATGTATTTATTTTGCTCTAATCTCTAATTATGAATACAATTCTCCTGCAAAGACCAAACTAGACTTTCATTTGGCACGCATTAATAGTCTGCTACGCTTTCCATGTCATTTCACCAAAGCAGTGTTTTTAGGGTAAAAGCATGTCACTGACTGCAGACCATGGAAAGTAGCTCCTCACACGAAAAAATGTGCTGATCGGGTGGGGACAATTTATTCTCCAGGTGAAATGGCATGCAAAGTAAATTACTGTTTAAAAGGTGGGCTGCGCGAGCAACAACATTCTATGTATTTTTTTATATATATAATAAAGAAAAGCAAAAATCAAATTCAAATGCAGAAAAAAATAATCCAAATAAAAAAAGAAGATTAGATCAGGTAAAAAAGTTTGGGAAACCTGTACAGTGTCGAGTTGAGAGCAAGTTCTGAAAGATTCTTGTCCTATGACTCAACCCAGATGTCTTCCGAAACTTGTCCTCGTTGGTAGGTGTGAACTGATAATCACGTATGCAATCTAAGGGAGCCTCTTTATGAACTATAAAATGGTTTTCAGGGAAAATCTCCAGATAAACTACAGTAGTTTAAGGTTTCAGATTGCAACTGTACTGGGTTAACAATAACAAGGTTCCTCAAATCCTAGGCACTTATTTTCGAATCATGGATTTATCCTGGTTCCTATGGTAATATTTTATAAGCAGTCTTCTGTATACTATACAATTACTACAGCCCTTTTGCGCATACATCCTTCAATAAGAAGAACAAAATGATAAAAAGAACCATTAAATATAAATTATTTAATTGTGGAACCCAAAATTATTATTGAGATAATAGTGCATGTGATGTTTCATTTTTCTTTTAAAAATATATATCGGTTTGTGTTAGTGTAGTCAAATTTCACAAGGGTGATGCCTGATCAGCAAGAACACTATTTAGTAGCTTGTTGATGAAAATCATATGTATACTCATATATCAATTAATTAAATCGATTAAGGGATTAAGTGTTTCCAGTAGTGTTTACTTCATGTTTCGTGTGTGCCACTAGATTATATTACTACTAAGTTGTGTAATCATTTTGCCAAGTAATTAGTCTGAGGTAGTCATTTATAGTAAAGGTTGACATATGAATTAAATGGATATACACAGATTATATACATTGAATTTCCAATAAAATCTTATATATTGAACATCAATCAATCAATCAGTCTTTATTTTATATAGCGCCTTTCATAGTGGACCACCATCACAAAGCGCTTTACAAGATGCAGTAAAAAACAATGCATAATACATTAAGTATAGTAAAAAATAAAAAAAAAAGTCACACAGTCATAACATAACGAACCATAGCCTTTACTAAGCATTAATATTGACTCATTTTTCAATGTGAACAAGCTCTCTTTGTGGTAAAAAAAATAAAGAGTTTAAAACATTATACATATGAAGCAATGGGGGTTTACAGTAAATGTTAATGCTAAAGATAATGCTATTGTTAAAGATTGTCAATTTCTAAGTCTGTTTTGATTAATTGAATACAGTTTGGAAACTGCTGAAACTGTTTTATCCAATTGTTTAAAAAACAAACAGGGGGCTCCCGAGTGGCACATCCAGTAAAAGCACTCGTGTAGAATGCACAATGCACCCTGTAGTCTGGACGTCGCCGGTTCGAGTCCAGGCTATTCCTTTGCCGACCAAGGATGGAAGCTCCCACGTGGCAGCACACAATTGGCCGAGTGCCGCCCGGAGGAAGGGAGGATTAGGTCAGCCAGGGTGTCCTCGGCTCACCGCGCACCCACGACCCCTGTGGTCTAGCTGGGTGCCTGCGGGCTTGCCTGTAAGCTGCCCAGGGGTGCGTTGTCCTCCGAAGCTGTGGCTCTGGGTGGCTGCATGGTGAGTCTGCAGTGTGTAAAAAAGCGGGCGGCTAATGGCACACGCTTCGGAGGACAGCGTGTGTTCATCTTCGCCCCTCCCTAGTCAGTGCAGGGGTGGTAGCATTGAGCTGAGCTAAACAGAATAATTGGACACTACTAAATTGGGGAGAAAATAACAAAAAAACCTAATTAAAAAAACAAACAAACAAAAAAAAAACATCATAGCAGGTTTACAGATTTCATTTATGAGTTAATACCTTGCAAATTAGGACCAGCATTACATTTTGTTAGTTGAATACAGAATATTACAGAATATGTTCTGAGCCTATAGTAGCACAGCTTTTCGACAAGCAGCAGCAAATCTGGTGCTGTCTATGCTGCCATTCTCTAAGCTCATATAAAAATTAACTAGTTGAAAAGATGTATCTATACAGAGAAGATGGTTTGACTTGAGTTGGTTACATCTTTTCATTTCTTACTTTATGCATGGTGCACATAAGCAAAACAGAAAGTCATGAAATGCTCTTAGCTAAGAAGTGTATGTTTATATGTACAATACGATATGCAATGGCTATAAACAGTTATCAGGTAACAACAGTCCTAAAAGACTGATAAACTACTTACAGTATAAATCAGTTACTGCAAGACCAGTCATTCTAATGAAGTTTGTCTACAATTTGCTGACCTATTTACAGAGATGTTAACTTCTGGACTTTTAGTTAACTTTAAATCTGTAGTGATGAAATGATGTAGTTACATCATACTATACCCCTTCTGCCAGCGACTTTGAATGGACTTAACATATGATAGCTTCACAACAACTGTGACTTGGCAACTTTTTAATGTCTTTACAAAGCAAATAATAGAGATGACTTTACATGCCTCTGTTTGCTGTGTATGGTATTGTAACAGAGGGATGTTACCGGCACGGGTCGTCACCGAATAATTAAGAGTCAGACACAGAGCAGTGGGTGTTGACATGCACAGGCGCGCAGATTTAATAACAGGCCTGACGCTATGGTACCAATGATAGTAATCATAGTGCCGGATTTAATAAAGAAAACATACCAAAACAAAACTAAAAATAAAAGTTTGTCCACAAATGGTGAGCGCTAGTCCCACTAAAAGGAATGTCACGCTCCAGGAACCTACTACACTATGAAACCCTCTCTATACTGGTTGGGATCAACATCTCCTAAACTAAGCTACTGCTGTTGCTCCCGAAATCCCCGAAATCCCGGCGACTCCAGATTTTTCTGACGGTCTTGGCTGGGCAGCACCTTCACAGGATCCGTCCGGCATTTGAAGGGTTCCATAGTAGTTATCCTGCGGAGCAGATGCTCTCCTCCTCAGTATAAACATGGGAGCTCAGATCAGCTCAAGTCTGTGGGTCTATGGCCTTGCAAAAGCCATGAACTCTGGTGCTGCTGCATTCTTAAACAGGCATAGGATCCCCGGGCACGACCACCCAACTAATCAGGACCTCCCAACCAGCTCAGCTCCGGGCAAGCCTTCCTGTTTACGAAAGCAGCAGTGAAGCTGAGACAGCAGCAAGGTCCTCTCTGTCACAGGTATGTTTGGAAGGAATTTCCTGATTTGGATCTCTTGGAATTTATTCCGAAAGCCAGGTATACATCTGTCAGATTTGTAATGGATTAATGTGTCAGCCATTACGACTGTATCATTAATGAACCTGAACAGAAAGTAGTGCTTCAAATCTTTGAAGACCAGACGTGGATCAAAAATGTAGGCATGTGTTTTCCTTAGAAGCAATATACACTGTCTGTCCACTTTAATAGGACCTGTACCTAATATTGTGGCCAACGATTTCCCGCATTGACACAATGTGGTATAGACTCCACAAGGTGCTGGGAGGTGTTTGAGGGATGTGAATCCACTCATTTATTAACATTTCACACGATTAGTGTACAGAGTTAGCCAGAGGAACTTGACAAATACATCAGTGAAGTCTATCACAAACATTGAGATCCGGCCGTGGGTTTGGCCATGTATTGTGGTGGCATTATTGTCTTAAAGTAGTCATCACCCTCAGGATACAAGTGCAGCATTGTTGGGCAGACTTGATCTCCAGCCATGCCTCAGTAAACTATGACATTCGTTTAGCCTTCCACAGTAATCAAGAGACACAGGGCGATGTCAAATCCAACTGGGTAGACAGGACCTAAAAAAGTGGCCATCTCATTACTTTGAAACCCTTTGAAACCAGTACCGTACTAGTTACCCATCCACTGATCAAGGGATATCGCAAATTCCTGCTGTGCAAATGCTTCTGACTTCATTTCAACAGCATATCAACCACAGTGACGCGTTATTTTCAAATATTGTCATAGTTCAAATAGCGTTATCCATGCACAAAAGCTTTCTGGTAATATATTGGGTAATTAAAGTTGTTGGGTTGACAGAAAGAATTAATTCTTCATTACAGCCACAACTGTAAAAACAGTTTTGTGAACGTGAATAATTACCTTCTCTTGTGTGTTCTTGTTGGAAACATTTGGCAGTCTTTACCGATACCTGATATAGGTAATGGGCAATGGCATTTTCAAAGTGAAAAGGGTACATTCCTTCCTTTTGTGGATGCATCGGTCATAGCACTGTGTCCACAAGACAATACATCTGTAGCCCTCTCCAACCCCCTCCAATAGTCAAAGTAGGTAGCAAAACATGGTCCACGGTTGGTTGTGGAATAGCCTGGATTCAAACTCACAACATCCAAGCTATAGAGCGCATCCTGCACTCTAGCGAGTGCTTTTACTGGATGCGCCACTCGGGAGCCCCTCTAACTTCCTTTTTGACTTTGTTTGCAGTTCCAAGTACTCTTTATGTGTACTTTGTTTTTGTTCCCTTTTAAATGCTCTGTAAAGTGTCTTTTTTCTCTGTATATATTTTTTTAATTGATCTATTAAAACATTTTGGCAATTTTGTTTTAGATTTAGCTTTGTCTAGTAGCCCAGGTCATATTACCGTAAAGCAGAATGTAATAGGATAGTGTGTGTCTGAGGATAGAGGATAGATTCATAGCCATATGGTGATATAGTGCCTGGTTGTTTAATGTCTTCCAATTTTGGAGTTAGACTTGGTACAACGTTACACAAGAGGCTTCAAGATAGAATGGGCTAATGTACCTCACGGATGCATGACAGACCTTATATTTCAAATGTGTGTGCCCACACAGCAAAAGTCCCATAGGATATCCTTGAGCAGCAATATGTTCAATGCATTTGAGACTAGTTTCCTAGTAATATTTTTAAGTTCACAAGGAAAAAACAAAAAAACAAAGAAGAAAACCTGCCCAGCAGCAACTACACATTTTAAGAAGCAATTTTATGCTGGTTATTTCTACAACACAGTCAAATCATTTACAGTACGTAGGTTGTCATCACTTTAAAAAGTCAAAGAAAATATGCATTTGTCTTTGGTGCATGGTGTTCAGTTAGCACTGATATACTCACAGACAGGCTAAACAAACCTTTTCACAGCTGCTAATTATTTTAAAAACAAATGTCTAGCACAGCGCCCAAACTCACCGGTTTAATTCTAGAAGACTTATCATGACCCATGTAATAGAAAACATTTGAACGCAAGGAGAACACAGTGTTTCTGTTGATGTACTATAAATCACAAAAACAGCAATAAACAGTATGGAAGCATACAGCAGTGAACAGGCTCGCATTAAGCAAGTGTAAACTGTTGCAAGTAAATGTTAAGTTCATTTTACGACAGAAAGTAATATTGCAGTACACAATTGCAATTCGTATGTCTAATTTCAATCGCACTATTTACAGACACTGTACATATTCTGTCATCCTTCAATGCCCATTGTTGGTTAGTTGGTTCCAGAGAAATTTTTCAGGCAACAGGTTGGAATCAGACAAAAGAGGCAGCAGCGTGATTCAAGTAATCTAGTTCTGTGTTGTTGTTGTTGTTGTTTTTAGCTGAGGGCAAAGTATGCAAAGGGAGCAATACAAAAGGAATCTGGCTCAGTATTAATTTACATTTTCACATGACGACATGATGACGTTTTAAAACTCTTCTAATTTAGTAAAATGTACCACAGTTGAAAGAACCCTGATCTTATTTCTGCATTTCAAATGTCAATGAAAAATAATTAGGCAGTCCAAATGGCTTTACAGCCTCCTTTAACAGTTAAATTGCGTAGAAAAAATGTCTCACCACCTGCTTTTTTGTCAAAGAGACTGACATGATGCAAGAGACCTTTACAAAAGTATAATTCTTACACTGGCAGGCCCTATTGCCCTTCATTGTGCACTGTAATCTAGCCATCAGTCTCTGGTTACACACTACCTATTACAGATAAGGAAGGCGTATGGCTTCTTTTATTAGGGTCATTTACCATGCCATTCAAACTAACGTAGGGGGAGCAGGACCTTGAAATGGACCAGGAATCTCAGGTAGTGCCTTTTAAACCAAAGTTCTGAATAGAAGGAAACAGTCTATATCTATCTATCTATCTATCTATCTATCTATCTATCTATCTATACAGTATATATATATATATATATATATATATATATATATATATATATATATATATATATATATATATATATATACACACATATACATTAGTGCTGGGACAAACATGGAATTTTCATGTTCAGATATTCATTCAAAATTTAGATATTCGTTTGGATATTCAGTCATTTTCAAAATATTATTAAAGTCATTATATGTAACACTGTATTAAAGTTGAAAAATATCCCAGAAGTAAGAAGGGCCTTACTTTACCCACGTGAATTAACTACAAAACAAGGAAAGCAATACAGTAGTTAAATCTTGTGTATATTTAAAGTAGAAACTACGTTTTTAAATAATCCCTGCCATTTTTGTGTCTTTGCAATAAACAAAGTAGCCATAGACACGTTTTCATAAAGTACAGTAGTCTCCGGCTAAGAGAACACCCCTCGGGAAGCAAGCAGTGTTCTCTAAGACGGAGCGAGCCACCAGACACAATATAAATAAATATGTATTACTTGTCATGACGCACATGCATCAGCATATGAAATTAACTGAATAAGTGAAAAGCAAAAGGCAATTGTATGCTAATAAACCATAATAATCAACAGACAAATTAACATTAATAAACTAACTGTCAAACTAAATTAACACAGCACCCCTATACATGTTAAAAAATGTAGCAGCAATATACATGCACATTATTTAACAGAATGGTGAAGCAACTGACCAGAATGGGAAACACCAAATTGTTTGGCGACTTGTGTCTGATTCAGGTTTTTTTCAAGAGTTTGAACAATTTCCAACTTTTTGTAGAAAGCGAAACAGCTGCACATTTCACCATTTGTTTACATGTCATTTTGTAGCAATGAGGTGCACTTGTGGAAATCAGAATACAAAACGAGGCAATGATAGGACGGTGGTTCTGGAAAGATTTAATAAACAAACTAGTGTGTCTCTCAAGACACTCTCGCGATGACAAGTCACTTTTGAAAAGACGGAATAAACCATTTTAATTTAAGTTTGATGATGATGAGTTATCAGGTTACAAAAAGAGTACTGTATTCATTGTTAACGAATTGCTAGCGGTGCCAAGAGGTTGTTCTTTAAAGCAAAGTTCCTGTTCCTTTAGCAGGAGCATTTACAATGGGAAAAATCTGTTTCACCACAAGGGTGTTCCCTTAGGCGAAGTGTTCTCTTAGGAGGTGTTCCTGTATGCTGAGACTACTGTAATAACATTAGTTTTTAACTTGAATAAACACTTCAAATGTAATAAATGTGAAAAAGGGGTGTTGTACAATGGAAAAAAAGAGAATATTTACTTCCACTTAACAAAAAATAGGATTGCATCATAAAATGTTGACTACTATACGAGTCATTTCTTTTGCAAGTATTACCTGTATCATATTGCAGACAGAAATGGACCCCAATTGACTAGCTTCTTAAATAACGTGCTTGCCTTTTTTTTTGTCCCATGAGTTTGACTCGTTCTAAAGCAGCACAATGCATTTTTGAGCCATTTTTGATCAATAGAGATCACTATGCGTGTGTGCGCATAATCTGGTTTGTTTACTTTTCGCTGTCTAAAGCTTTTAAATAGATGCTCAAGAGCTGCTGTGTTGATCCTGTGTTTTTTTTATTTTATATATATTAATCTCACATATTACAAAGAGCTCTTTTTTAATTGCCATTTTTGAAACTGTTGGGCAACTTCTGGTGAGGTTATAAAGAAGTGCAATGTATTTTTGTCATTTCTAGTGAACACGAACATCTGATTTTTGTATCCGAATACATGTCAAAAATATATTATATATATATATATACAGTATATACAGTATATATATATATATATATATATATATATATATATATATATATATATATATATATATATATATATATATATATATATATATATATATAGTATATACTGTATATGTGTGTTAAGGGTGAAACCCGGTGGTCTGGCAAGTCTAGTTTTGCCCGGGCCAATCTGGTTTCGCCAGGACTTCTGGGCGAATCCCGAAGTTACCACTTTTTTTCGGTACTCGTCCGCGTCCAATCGGACAAATCTAGACTGGCCCAGAACTTAAAAAAGAAGACTGGGCAAAAACTGTTTTTTCAACAGGTTTCACTGAATTTTGGGGTTAGCCCCGGGCGAGTCTAGTTTCGTTCAACGCTTCAAAATCGATGCTGGGCAATTCTGGTTTGCCCATGCCATTAATTTGGGCGAGTCTAGTTTCGCCCAACGCTTCAACATCCATGCTGGGCGAATCTGGCTTGCCCATGCCATTAATTTGGGCAAGTCTAGTTTCATCCAAAGCTTCACTGATGCTGAGCCAATCTAGTTTTGCCTATGCCAATTATTTGGGCAAGTCTAGTTTTGCATTTCTACACTCTCCCCTGCCAGCTTCCAAGTGCGTGTCAGGGTACACGCAGGCAAACTCGCCACACTCAGTTACTCAATTAGTCGGTACCCAATAAGGCATTACAAGGGGACTGAGTGGAGAAGCTACTAGAAAGTGATACATCAACTAAAAAGTACTAGTCGGCAATATATGAAAAATGTGCACTCATCAAATCAAAGTATACAATTATAAAAATAAAACATACAAGTGACAAATAAATATGTGAAATATAACGGGGGCATTATTGACCCTGTTACAATCTTAACTATCTTTTAATGAAGATTTGAAGACGAACAATTAACATATTATTTCTCTCTCTGTTGTGTGTGTGGAGAGTTTGCCTGCACTTTACTGTTTCTCTCTCTCTCGCTCTCTCTCTCATGTGTGTGTGGCGAGTTTGCTTGCGCGTATGGAGGAGCGAGACTTTTTGACTTTTAACTTTTTGGGAGAGAAAGCTAATGAAAAGAGCTATTAAAACCAGCCCTGGTGTCCTGCCTTTTCTGTACCGCTGCTGGAAACCCAGTACACAGGCTCTACATTGTCAGAAGTGGAGGTGAGGCAGGTACCCCGACACGGATTTGGCAGTTGGGAGGGGAGAGTGTAGAAATGCAAAACTACACTCACCCAAATAATTGGTATAGGCAAAACAGCAACACTCACCAGCATGCGGGCTGATCTTAGCTGACAGTCAGGAAGCCCCAGGAGAACGCCCCCCACTGCTCCGCACCTGCCAATGGGAAGCTGGCAGGACACACACCCCCACTCACAGCAGCAGCAGTGACAATGGCAAGCAGGTGACAAGCAAAGGAAAGCGAGCAGCGGCTCCAGCAGAGTAAATCCCGCCGTCATCCTCCGCGACAATATATATCAAATCTCACACAGATAAAATCATTTCTGACGGACACAGACATTTTTTTTTGCCTTCGAATACATGTCAAAAAAATGTTTGTTCGGATATTCGAATATTTGTCCCAGCATCAATATATACAGTACTGTGCACAAGTTTTAGGCAGGTGTGAAAAAATGCTGTAAAGTAAGAATGCTTTCAAAAATAGACATGTTAATAGATTATATTGATCAATTAACTAAATGCAAAGTGAGTGAACAGAAGAAAAATCTAAATCAAATCCATATTTGGTGTGACCACCCTTTGCCTTCAAAACAGCATCAATTCTTCTAGGTACACTTGCACAAAGTCAGGGATTTTGTAGGCATATAGTCAGGTGTATGATTAAACAATTATACCAAACAGGTGCTAATGATCATCAATTCAATATGTAGGTTGAAACACAATCATTAACTGAAACAGAAACAGCTGTGTAGGAGGAATAAAACTGGGTGAGGAACAGCCAAACTCAACTAACAAGGTGAGGTTGCTGAAGACAGTTTACTGTCAAAAGTCATACACCATGGCAAGACTGTGCACAGCAACAAGACACAAGGTAGTTATACTGCATCAGCAAGGTCTCTCCCAGGCAGAAATTTCAAGGCAGACAGGGGTTTCCAGATGTGCTGTCCAAGCTCTTTTGAAGAAGCACAAAGAAACGGGCAACGTTGAGGACCGTAGACGCAGTGGTCGGCCAAGGAAACTTACTGCAGCAGATGAAAGACACATCATGTTTACTTCCCTTCGCAATCGGAAGATGTCCAGTAGTGCCATCAGCTCAGAATTGGCAGAAAACAGTGGGACCCTGGTACACCCATCTACTGTCCGGAGAAGTCTGGTCAGAAGTGGCCTTCATGGAAGACTTGCGGCCATAAAGCCATACCTCCGACGTGGAAACAAGGCCAAGCGACTCAACTATGCACGAAAACACAGGAACTGGGGTGCAGAAAAATGGCAGCAGGTGCTCTGGACTGATGAGTCAAAATTTGAAATATTTGGCTGTAGCAGAAGGCAGTTTGTTCGCCGAAGGGCTGGAGAGCGGTACACGAATGAGTGTCTGCAGGCAACAGTGAAGCATGGTGGAGGTTCCTTGCAAGTTTGGGGCTGCATTTCTGCAAATGGAGTTGGGGATTTGGTCAGAATTAATGGTCTCCTCAATGCTGAGAAGTACAGGCAGATACTTACCATCTTGCAATACCATCAGGGAGGCATCTGATTGGCCCCAAATTTATTCTGCAGCATGACAATGACCCCAAACATACAGCGAAAGTCATTAAGAACTATCTTCAGCGTAAAGAAGAACAAGGAGTCCTGGAAGTGATGGTATGGCCCCCACAGAGCCCTGATCTCAACATCATCGAGTCTGTCTGGGATTACATGAAGAGAGAGAAGCAACTGAGGCAATGGCTTTCTTACTGCCACTCGACCTGTCAAAAATGCAGCTCGAAGTCTTCTCTTCACAGTTGAAACTGAGACTTGCTTACTTCGACCAGTGTTAAGCTGTGCTTGAAGCTGTTGTCCTGTGAGCCGCCTATCACGCAAGCTGTTGACTCTCAGAAACTTGTCTTCTGATTCTGTTGTGGCTTTGGGTCTGCCAGACCTCTTCCTGTCAGAGTTTCCTCCAGTTTCCAAGTGTCTTTTGATGGTGTAGGAAACTGTACTCACTGACAACTTGGCTTTCTTTGCAATTTCTCTAAAGGAAAGACCTACACTTTTAAGGGTTATAATGGTCTTTCTGTCTTCCTTTGTTAATTACCTTTTTCTCGCCATTATGAGAGCAATATACTACTTCCTGCAGTACAATACTGTCCAAATAATGCTTAAGAGGGTGTAGTAACACAGTCTGTTCCAACACTGCTTTTATACAGACAGAGGGTTTGTAAGTAATCAACAAAAGTTGGGACACCTGTAGGAATTGTTAGCATCAACTTTCAAGGCTTAATTTACTTCCATTGCTGCAGAACAGCTGTAAGTTGTTAACCCATTACTTGTCCCCTGAAAAAGGCCTTTTTGTATAACTCTGAAATGTACATTATTTTTCAGTTTTTGGTAACCTAAACTTTTTTTTTAACCTCTGGCAGTTTACCGCTTACCTTTGTACCATTTCAGGTTATTCACTGGACTTGAACTGCTTAAATTTCAATACAAACTGGAAAAATGGGGGTGTTCTAAAACTTTTGACTGGTAGTGTGTATATATATATATATATATATATATATATATATATATATATATATATATATATATATATATATATATATATATAGTGGTTGTAGGGAGATATGCAAATAAAGCATTACAAGAGCCAATCAAATCACGTGAAAGTTACAGTCTCGCTGTACTGATGAGCCCCAAAAAGGGCGAAACATGTATGCAGCTACTGTATTTTGACTTTTAAAACGCTGTGAATGTAGAAGCCTTTAGGCAACTTTCACGCGATTTGATTGGCTCAAAAAACCCATTTGTTTTTGTTTTTCGGTCAATCACCAATAAAAATAACAATTTCACGATTTGAGCATTTACAAATGACCAAAGAATGAAATTAGAGGTTATTTCAGTCTTTGAGCAAATACTGTTGCTCAAATTGTGAAATGGAAAATACCAAAGAACGAAACAGAAAAGAACAGACAGCTTTGAGCAAATGCACAGTTCCCAAAAAGATTAGAGTTCCCGAACAGATTTTGAAGATGCTGCTCAATCTGAGAATAGCAATTAATTGTGGGGTGTTAAAAATGGGCAGCAAGTGAAATATAAACGTTTTAATAAAATATTTTTTTATTGAATGAACATGAAATCAGTAATTTAGATTTATGAGATACACTTCACTGATTCATTATTTATTCATTATTTTATTGTATTTATTATTTATGCAGGAAGTTAACCGATTGAGATCTGGGGAAAAAAAAAATAGATGACAACTTTGGTAAATGAACATTTTCAAAAGAAACCATAATGAGAGCTCCACTGGGCTACTGAGCCTCATTTTAAAACACTGTTTTGATTGTTTAGATAATAACAGTCAGGTACAATTAGATACATATAAAGAAACCATAATGAGAGCAATTCAGAAACATACACATCACTGTATATTTTTTTTTTACAAGGCTTATTGCTGTGGCATTTAGAATTGCAATGAACGCCCTTACGCACACAGAAGCACTTCTTTGCTTGACAAAACTTGTTGCACTTTGTGACAGAAATACAATGATTCTTGGTAGTAAATGTCCCTCCCGACCTGTGAGGGCGCTAAGCAGTGAGAACAGAGTTCCCTGGACGGGCTGGCCTGACAGTTCCTTCCCAGGGTTCAAGGGGGCGGGACTCCATTGCATTAATGCATTGACCCGGAAGGGAAACGATGTGGCAGCCGCAGATTGGAGAGGCAGTTGCACTCATTTACCAAGGGGTCATGTGTGACAGGATGAAAGGGGACGGAGAAACGCAATCTGTTCCTTCGCTTTGGTTTGAGTAATTGAACCTGTAAGGACCGTGAGAGACCCTGTGAGAAATTACATATGGTGAGTGTTGTGTTTGTTTGTCTGTAATTGTCTTGTTTTATAAATTACTAGATAAACTGTATCGCCACTATAAGCACTACTGCACGCACCCAGGACTGGTGACCGTGTTGGTATTATTGTGGGGGGGATATTTGTGTTTATTGTTTGGGACTGCAACCCGTTGTTATTTACTCCATGCAATTTGACTCACGAGGCAGGAGCCAGGCCTGCGTAAGGGCCTACTAGAATAAAGACAAAGTGCTTGTGACTTAGCAACAGAATAGGGGTTTCCCCTTGACTACTCGGAGAAACGCCCTGCTGAGGTGAGGCCGAACCGATCGACCTCCAAGGCTGGGAAGTGAGGACTTCCAAAAAAGGGAAACTAAGGAAGGATAGGAGGACGAACCAAGGTCTCCCCGGCTTATTGAGTCATCTAGTTGAGAGAGGTCAGACTTGGCTGATGCTCCGAGGCCGCATGGAGAGCCTTGCGATCTATGTAGGGAGAACAAAAGCGTTGGAAAAGAGAATAAGAAATAAAAACATAAAGAGGTCCAGGGGTCTTCTCCCTGAAGAAGAAATGCTTGCAATCTTGCCAATGGAAAATCAAACAAGAGGCAAAGACATACTTCAATCTGTGCTGGATTTTGTTAGCGAGAAGCAGGTCCAGTTAGGGAAGCTTGTTTCAGCAAGATGGGGAAACACAGGAGATTCGTTGCTCTTTTGTCAGAACAGAAACATCCCATTTTAGGCTTTCACTGTATTATGCACCAGGAAGCTTTTATTATCTTGTGGACATTCCAGGTCATTTGAATCAACTTCATGTTAAACTTCAAGGGCAAGGAAACACTGTCCCGTCTCTACAGCAGGCAGTTTTTGCATTTGAATCCAAATTGAATCTGGTCATCAGAGATCTCGAGACTGGCAGACTGACTCACTTTGAGATGTTATGAATGTTTTGAGATTCATGCATGGTAGAGGATCCTAGCAACAATCTAGATCTGCAGTAGCTTGCAGCGTTTACATCTGATCTGCTAATGTTGTTCAAGCCTCATTTTGTGGACTTTCGCAGACACAGCACTTTGTTCAAGTTTATGATTTGTCTCTAGAAACTTGTATGGAAGCACTGGACTTAACTGTGATTGCAGGCATCTCAAATCGGAGATTTGGAGCTGGAAATTGCTGACTTCAAGGAGTCAGACATTTGGGTTGAAAAGTTTCTCACTCTAATTTCAAATCTGGAAAGCCTTGCTCAGCAGCGGGCAGAACTAGCAAAATTGCATAAAAATGTGAAGAAATTGGAGCGCGAAGATAACCTCATTCTGCAAACTTGAAATGAACTTCCACTTACATATGGCACAATACAGAATGTCAGTTTTGCTCTCTTAACCATGTTTGGCTCCATCTATATGTGTAACAGGCATTCTCCCTCTTGAATCACATCAAAAACAATGTTCACTCAAGATGAACAGAAGAAAGCCTGAATGCTTGCATGAAGCTAAATTTGACCAGCTATGAACTGGACTTCAAAGAAGTGAGTAAAACGACGCAGCAGCAGAAGTCACATGAAAGAAGCACACTCTAAGTACAATAACCAATTTAAATTTAAAGTACATCAAATGTGTGTTTATGATTGGCTATTTGCAGACCACTTGCTCTTAATTTTCATTCAGTTTGGCTCTCTTACACAAAAAGGTTGCCGACCCCTGATTTAAGCTTGTTCAACATATTGTTCCTACTGTTTCACTCTTTTTCTTCACATATCATACCATGTCACATGGAAAGATGCTTAATTCAGCTTATGAACTTTCTTACCTTTGTTGTGATGTGGTCTCCTGCATGGCCCCAGTAATCTTCATTGTTAGTCAGGTCAGTCAGGGTCAGGTGGTCAGTAAAGTCAAGTCAAACAACATGATGGTTCTTTTCTTTCTGAAGCCCCAGCTTCAATTCAAACAGCACATTTTTTATGTGAAATTTTAAGTTAATATGTCGAGTTAATACTGTTTTATATGTTGTACTGGATGTCTTCTTATGGGTACTTTCAATTCAATGTTTTATCATAGAAAAATTACATTCACCTGAGTAGAGTAGCCTATTGTAGATTTACTACCAGTATTTTAAAAGTGTTCTGTACAAAACGGTTTGACGATCATTTTTATATCATTAACCTAAAATGCTGGTATTTTAGCTCAGTTTGTAAACTATAAGGATCAGAATTGCTGAAGCTACAGTTCTGTAGGAAAACTTGTATATATTATATCTGTACATGTTTAATAGGTTTATAATAAATGTATATGCAGTCAAACATGTTTAGCAAATAATACAAGGATAGTACACAGTGCTTTTTTATAGAATTCTTTTTTCTATTTTTGTTTGTGTCACAAGTGACGTTTTTGAATGATTGTGCACTTAAATAGTTTGTTATGATGTTTAATTTCTTGCTCTATGAACACTTACCTGATTTATTTTTCGTATTTTGTTTCTTTGCTACACCTTACAATCTGCTGAAAATCACTGTTTATTTTCTGTGCACGGTATTTTACCATCTGTATGAGCACTTTCCCCACATTAGAAGGAAGTCCCTCCCCACACCCAGTCAAGCGAATGAGAGCATCCAGGGGGATATAAAAAGGAAGGACAGGAAGAAGGAAGGGATGTGGTGTAGGGAAGCAGTTGGGCTGTGGCTGTGGCAGCAGGCTTCGTAGATGTATCGACAGATAGACGGAAAGAAATAGGAGTGTTTGACTTCACTGAAGAAAGAATTCTGATCAGAGGGTAAAGAACTGAACTGGATTTATTTTTGGCTGTTTGCGATTTGTTTGGATACGGGACTGTGTTGTGATTTTTGTTTTCTTGTTTGTTTTGTGCTGCCCCAACTTATGGTTCAGTTCTTTCTTACACCGTTTATATTGGGCTGTTTTTAGAGAAATAACAGACACTGTGAGACTCATGGGATTTTAGAAGGTGCTGTATTTTATGCTTTGGTGGGATTGTGTAAATGTTATATTTACTTTCTTGCCATCACTGAGCGTGTTGGAGACTTTGCACATTATGATTACTTGTTGTGGGTCCGGCTCCATCAAAGAGGTGCCTCGGGTTCGAGTGGACCATGTCTGAAGGCCTGATACTTGTGAGAGAAAAGAAAGGTTTGCCGAAGAGAATAGCTGCGGTTTTTAGAGTGGATCACCTGGGTGAGAATGCAAATTCGCTGCCGGTTCCAGTGGACGAGTACTGCCGGGAAAAGGGAAGTGACATTTATTATTATTATTCATCTACTTTTAAGAAATTGATAACTGTAAACTTTACATTGATAACTCATACTTACCCACACTGACTTGACTCTGCATGTGTGTTCTGTCAGGGCATGCTGGAGGCCTGCCAGGGTGATACTTACCTGGCAAACGTCGAGGTCCAGTTGTCCAGTCCAGGGTGATACTTACCTGGCCAACGTCGAGGGTTGAAGTCCAGGATGCAACAGCTAGGTTCCAGCACAGAAGCGAGAGAGGGAGATACGCAAGGGTCAAAGATAGGTTAAGGGGAAGTAACCAGCTGGACCATACTGGTGAATGTAATTGTTCCTGACAGCCTCCCTTCTTTTGCTCCTCTCCCTTTCTCAGGTTTTCTAGGACCCCCATCTGCATTTCCATCAGTGGTTCGGGGCATCGTTTGCAGTGAGGTCCATTGGCGTTTTGGGCTTAGAGGACAGTGGACATCGGTACGAGTGGACAGCTGGGTCTCCGGGGAACCACTAGAGACTGACAATTGGATATTTTATTGGACTTCTTGTGTTACAGCTAAGCACGAAAAGTACTTTTATTCTTTTTAGAGTTTTACCAGCAGGAGGGGATCACCCCAGTTTGCATTTTGGGTTTTTCCTTGTGTTATATCTTTTTTTTCTGTGCTTTGGATTGGTTTGTGTGATTTTTAAAGACTTATTTTACCCTGTTGAGAAACAATAAAAATAGTTTTTACCTACCTGAGGTTCCATTGTGTGTGTGTGTGTGTGTGTGTGTTTGTGTGTGTGTTGGACCTCCTGGGATAGAAAGTACTTGCTAGGGGAAGGTTTACTATTACTTGGTCATAAAGGTCCTTGCCCTTTTCAAACAGAAGGTGGCGTAGCTGGTACGGATCAAGTTAAATACTTATTTACGGTTACCACTGGTCACCTCACCCATGACACTTGTGTTGTTTCCTGTACTTTTTTATTACATTTGTTTGGTACCCAAATTACCTGAAAGGTACTACCAAAATCGCGTGAGAAAGGTGAGACTTATTTTTATTTAACCATGGAAACCCTGCCATTATGTAATCACAATGTCTTTCCAGGCTGTGCATTGTGGTCTAATAAGCACACTTCTCACAAAGTTGAATGCTTTGCCTCGTGCCTCCCAAAGTACCTGAGGCATGTGATTATTAGACAACAGTGCTGACTATTTAATATGCTCTCAACAAAAAATGTTGTGTAATATATTCGCTGTAACAACTGGTGTGGTGTATGTATTTTGATTTGAGTGTTTTTTAGATACTGTAGCTGTATTAGATGGATATAAAAAACATCTCCGGTTTAGTCATATTTTGGCTATCTGCTGCACCTCTGGCAAACTATTTGTATTAACTTGTTCTTGCTGACAGCTAGCTTAAAGATTACAAGTTAGCTCATTGAATACCTAAAATAAGACTTAAACAGGAATGTGTTTGAATAATATTTCAGAATTCACACAACATGTAGAGAACAGGGATTAACAGAGAACAAATCGTGTGTGAAATCATGAACCCTGACCTTTATATGGGGAGTCACCCAATTGTCCGCAAGAGGAAAGAAAACATAACTTATTGCCATTTTTTCTGCTCGAACATAAGTTTCTTTATGATAAATGTAAAATGTTGTTGTCGTAAAACAATTTAGAAACGTTGATCATTTACAGCAGCAGAAACATACATTTGTTTTAAACCTGTGAATTTAGGTGATAAATTCCCTAACACAACTATTAAAAAAACACACACCAGTAAGCATACTCTTTCAGACTTCTTGGTTCAGAGCACCTCAGAATCAGAATGGGTTTGATCATTGGAGTCTATTTTTTAAATGTTGCAATATGACATTTAAATATGTTCCTCCAGATGTGTATAAATAAATCAATGCAACAGGAGTATTGTGAGTTGTGTACATTCTGTGAAATGAATTTAGATTGTCATAACCTTCAATTCACTTTCATTATCGATGAGCACACTCCAGCCTTTAGCACTTGTTTTGACTCTGATTTTGCATAGTTGTCTGTTTTAGCAACTAATGTTACTTTTATTTTTGTATTATTAATTATAAATGTTATGTTAAGTGTGGTATGCATTTATTACCACTATGCTATATTTTATTAACACACACATTTTGTATAAGATATAGACATTTCACTAAAAGAAAAAACAATATCCAAACATACTTATATCAGAGGACAAGCAATGCTTTCCTGTTGTTGAAAAGAATATTCAGGAAAAGCATATGTTTGTGCAAGGTCAACAAGAATGACAATTTAGCTTTTGGTTCTTGGTGACATGCTTTGTAACAGAGGAATGTGGAGTTACATGTTATATTAAACATAATCAGTTTATAAACCATGCACATGCGGGTAGTAATGAGTAATAACCAAAATAATAAATAAATATGGCAGTATGAAATATATAATAAACTCTTCAAATCCTACCCTCAATATAGCAGTTCACAGCCTAAGCTTCCAAACTTCTAAAACACTCCGTACTGATCGAATTGGTACACCCTATTTGCTTAGAAATGATGATTCATAGCTCCTCAATTAGTAACATCAGGTAAACAGTTACAGTAACTGTCACTCATCTGATCACATGCACACTCCAGTGTACATGTGTTTACAAGCATGTAATTATGGAAAGCTGCAGTATAGAGAACTGAATTACAGCACACAAATGTAAAGTGCATGCAAAACCACAATGAAATCATGCTTAATCATTTTAAAAGCCCGTCTTGGCAGGCCTATCCATCAGACCTGCAGATCACAGAACACTGGTACTTCCCCAACAAAAACAACATATTTTTGTGCATTGACAGTGATGAAGATATTTTATTAACTATAAAACAGATGCATTTACTGTAATCTTCAGAGTTAAAGAAAAAACAGGTCCATTAAAAAATAAATTACTTTGTTGTACATTCCCAGACTAATACAGTAGCTGTAAACCTTATCTGGGATTGTATATACCTGCTTGGTCCCCAGTGATGCAAACGACTCTGCAATATAAGTCAGAAAAATACACATTACCTACCAGCGTACTGGCCCATCTTACTTACCTTCCTTTACATTGACGTTGCTTTCTTTCTACTGTGCTTGAGATCCCCAACCAGCATCTTTTCGTCTCAACCAGAGCCAGTTGCTGCTCCTCTCTGCTGCTTGAGATAAGTTCTTCACTATGCGTCGCAACTCTTGATCACTGAATCCGATGTCTCTGAGAAACCAGGTTGTGGAGTGTGCCACATATCCTCAACAACCCACCTCCACTGGGTAAACCTGGACTCTCCATCTTTGCTGTTCCGCTTCAGCAGCTAGTTGAGCATACGGAAGTTTCTTCCTTTCGTACGCCTCATCCACAGCATCCTCCCATGGCACTGTTAACTCTACCAGGTGAACAAGACGTGCTGATCCAGACCACAAGACAATATCAGGTCAAAGGTTACTGGTGGCAATCTCAGGTGGGAAAATAAGCCGTTGTCCAACATCGGCCAGCATTTTCCAGTCTCTAGCAGGTCTACAAGGATAATAATGCATGTAATTTACTAAGCGTTTTAAAGGAATTAAATTTATTGCCCTACTTAACACAAAGATGTGTTATAGTGAAGTTCAGTCACCAGTGATGTTAAGCCACTTAAATCCGTCCATTCAATAAACATTTGTTTCTTATTTATTCCTGACTTTCATATTAATTGAAGCTAATGCCACACAGAGGATTTCAAAATGAATGTCACTAGATGCACTGTAATGTGCCCCCTCACATCTTAAAGAAAAAAAGTTAAATTCCTAATTCACTCAAGCTAAATTCCTAATTTAAGAAATAATAAGCGTGCAGTTTGTGTTATTCATATTTCTATGCAAGCATCAGTATAGCACTATATAACAACATTACTATGGTAAGAATGTCCAGCTAGTTGTGTACTATTTTATTTTAACTAAAACAAATGATATTCTCTGTGTGAAAAAGCTACATTTTCCCTTTTTGAATCTCAGCAAAGACCAGCGACCGCCCTAAAGTCTGCCTTACTGTAGCAGAAAGGCTTCACTGCAAATTGTGGGGTAGGGTGCTCATCTTTTTTTGTTACTGACCACTAAGCAACATCTGTAAAATGTAACACTGATACATAATGTAGATTTCCATAATGTAAAAAGAAAGTTCACACAACTGATAAGAACTTAGGCAAACTTCACAGTTCCTAAATTCATCTTGAGTTGCTTTTCATTTAGTTTAAATTTCCTTTGTAAAAAGCTTTAAGAAACTTGACAGATATCATTGTTTTCAATAACATGGTTGCACTTCACAAATTAGTTAATGTCTGTAACAGACCTTGCTCTAGATAATGCACTTGTGTGTGTTATTAATCCAGTCCGTAGACCAGTATCTGTAAAATGTATTGCAATTTGGATTTCACTGTACCTGCGGCGCCAACAACCAAGCACTTCCCAATTCCCATTCTCCTTTGCTAGGAAGCAATTGCAAAGTCTTGTCACCACTGTGGAGATTCCATCGTCATGCAGTGATGGAAAGGCTTTTCAAGATTCAGAGGCACTACCAAAATAATTTGATCTTTTACTCTGTAACATGCAACAAAAATAGAAAAAGAGAAAGCAATATTTAACTTAAGACATTTTTTTTTTCTTCTTTCAACCATTGAATTCCACAGGCACTTTTCAAGTCGTGTACTCGCCAGCAGTCAGGGATGGGGAAAAAAAATAGTCAAGGAAACTATTTAAATAGAAAATAGAAAACTTAAATAGAAAATAGTAAATACTGTTTTGCAAATAGTATTTTTTTTAATAGTTGGTGCTACCTTCCAGTTGTGGAAAACACCATTTAAGAAAGAAAGAAATTAATAATTAACTGAAAATGTCAGTACTGTCTCAATCAACAAGTATGTCAGTAACATCCATGTTAAAACTAGGGTAAATACACTGAGTGTACAAAACATTAGGAACACCTTCCTAATATTGAGTTGCACCCCCTTTTGCCCTCAGAACAGCCTCAATTCGTTGGGGCATGGACTCTACAAGGTTTCGAAAGCGTTCCACAGGGATGCTGGCCCATGTTGACTCCAATGCTTCCCACAGTTGTGTCAAGTTGGCTGGTAGTGGATCTCTACTCCGAATAGCTCGTTCCATCTCATCCCACAGATGCTCAATTGGATTGAGATCTGTTGACTAGGAAGGCCACTGCAGTAAGCTGAATTCACTGTCATGTTCGTGGAACCATTCCTGGACAATCCTAGCCTTGTGGAATGGGGCATTATCCTGCTGAAAAAATCCATTAGCAGATGGATACACTGCTGCCATGAAGGGATGCACCTGATTGGCAATGATGTTCAGATATCTTGTGGCATTCAAACGTTGCTCCACTTTTATCAAGGGGCCCAATGTGTGCCATGAAAACACACCCCACACCATCACACCACCACCACCAGCCTGAAATGCTGACACACGGCATGATGGATGCATGTACTCATGTGCTTTCCACCATACCCTAGTCCTCCCATCAGCGTGAACAGCAGGAACCGGGATTCATCAGACCAGGCAATGTTTTTCCAATCCTCCAGTGTCCAGTGTTTTCGTTCCTTAGCCCATTGCAACCGCAGTTTCTTGTGTTTTGCTGAAAGAAGTGGAACTCTGTTAGGTCGTCGGCTGCCATACCCCATTTGTGTCAAGGTATGATAAGATGTGCATTCTTTTATGGGTCTTTCGGCACCAATGTTGTACTGGACTGTCAGTTGACTAACTGTAGCCCGTCTGTTGCTCTGCAAAATTCGTGTCCGCTCCTTTGGCCTCTTTCATCAATGAGCCATTTTCGACCACTGGCCTGCCGTTGGCTGGATGTCCTTTGGGTGGTGGACCATCCTTGATACACACGGGAAACTGTTGAGCGTGAAAAACATAGCAGCGTTGCAGTTCTTGACACACTCAAACCGGCGCGCCTGGCACCTACTACCATACCCCATTCAAAGGCACTTAAATCTTTTGTCTTGCCCATTTACCTTCTGAATGGCACACATACACAATCCATGTCTGAATTGTGTCAAGGCTTAAAAATCCTTCTTTAACTTGTCTCCCCTTCATCTACACTGATTGAAGTGGATTTAACAGGTTACATCAATAAGGGGTCATAGCTTTCACCTGGATTCACCTCGTCAGTCTATTTCATGGAAAGAGCAGGTGTTCCTAATGTTTTGTACACTCAGTGTATATAATACAATAATGGGAAAACTGCAAAATTACCATGCACATTCACAGTGATAAACTCATTTTGTTCAGCAGTAAAACAGAGAGTGCCACAGACAACAATTCGATAACAATTATTATGGCTGGTACCAGTTGTTAAAGAAAAAAAATGATGTGGCAGTCTGGGATCTGTTAGGTTAAACTGGGTTCATCTTTATGTGTTGAGGTTACAATCACTTCTGTTTGTCTCTTCTTATCTCTATGGCAATAGGGTTAGCAAGTTTGGGACACCATCTTTCTAAACCTGTAAACAGAAGGCAACATTCCCATGAAAAGGCTTCCATAAACTCACAAAATGTTCTTCCTCTGAATAATCTATCACACTTAAGTCTGACAGTCTTGTGAGGTAAATGATCTGAATCAGAATTAGCACAGTGACATCAAAAACAATCCTGTGTAAAGTCTTTTTCAGCTTGCTAATTGCTCGATCTTTTCACAGGGCATTGAACCAGAAGCTAACCTTTTAGGTTAAGGGTGCTAACAGAAAGCAAACATAAGAACATGAAGGATTTATACCCTTTGAAAAAGAGTGTGCTAAAAGGACTTTGCTTCAATAAAAAGTTTTTTTTTTTTTCGTAAATCAGAAAGGTTGCTGTTTAAAACCAAACTTCAGCTGTCTTTCTTGTAGTCTGTACTGAACTATTGTCTAAAATATTCATCTTACTGTCATACTTGAGCATGTACAGGCATTTAGCATGCTGTAAAAATGCCAATGCTTTGCAACCTATACTATAATTGGTTTATGGATTTATACAGTTATTCAGTTCAGTTATCAAGATGAATACTGTATGGGTTTGGTTGGCTAATAAAATGCTATTATTTCTCTGAGGCACGCCTATAACTACTGGCAAATAGAAATACAGAATGCAGTAAATTACTGAATATACGGCCCTATTTTGAAGGCAAATTACATAACATGAAAGTTATTTTGAAACTAAACTACTAGTAGTTTAAACTACTCAGAACAATTCACTACCTGATCCTTCCTGTCATCAAGTTTTTTTTATTGATAATTGCATGCTAATAGTGTAGAATTGCTTTATTCTCAGATTTGCTTTTGTACTATGGAAAACACACAGCCCATAGTGTTGACAAAGCACTCTTGTTCTGACAGCATTCGATGGGAACAAAGTATCTCAAGTCTAACACTCTGCATCCATCTGCTTCATACACCTAGTGTAACTTTTGGAGCAGATATGACCAGCACATGTTCACAGCAACAGTCAATTGACTAAATAATTTTAGTGAAAGGGGCTTCCTTGACCAAGCAGTATTCACTTGAACCAGCATTTTTTTTATTAACATTTTTATTTTTATTAACATGATAAAAACCTGCACTGCAAGTTTTGACCTATGTCCTAAAAGAGTAGTTGTCTACTAGTCAATTAACAATGGGGGCTAAATGGTTCACATGGTACCCAGTCTTTAGAAAATGGATCAGAGATTTCCTTTAACCTGACTGGTTAATATGCGGCCCCTAATCTCGGGTAAAGGACCTCTAATGTTATCGTTCCAAATATGTTCAATCTCTGTTCCAAATCAATACGCCCAAAAATATGCAAATACAGTATTAATTTATATATTTTGCTTTTTTTCTGCTTGATGAAAGATCATTTCTGTTCAAGTAGACACCCTCTGAATGTTGTTGTAGACTATGTCTGCTTCCTCATTCCTATACATTCAACAGAGCTGGGGTAACTCGTTACTTTAGTATTTTCAGTCAGCATGACATGCCGTCAAACCGGAAACACTAACAACTGCTATTTCCCCTGAACACAGCAGTTCTCATTGCATGCGTGCGCACAATCAGGATTAACTGACTTGAGTACAGAGCTTAATAAACTCATAATAGAGATCCCGACAGGTACATAAACAGCTTTTTCTTCAGTAACCTCAGCTCCTTTTGATGTGATACAACAAAGACTATTTAGATTTATAAACAAAACATTTAAAATAGTTTGACAATGTACGTGTTGAAAAACTCAAATTGCATGAATATGAAAATACTACAGTACAAGTGATGCAGAGTATGTATCTACAAAATACATGTCTATTACGTTAAGTAATTTATCTAACACAAGTTATACAGTATGTCTGTTTTTTCCAACTAAGGCTTTGTGTAACTTAAGTTTATTATTACAATGGCAATTCATTTCTACATTGAGTGTTTTAAAAGCCAATTGGAAGCAAATTGTCCTCTCATCTGGTGTGCTGACATTTTTACTGCTGTACTGCTCTGCAGGTAAGGTTTATGAAATTATTTTGTTCGATATAATCATTATAATTTTACTTCTATCAGCAGACTGAAACACAGTTGGTATATTAACAGAATAATACCTGTTGCCAAGGGAGATTTCAGAGATTACAGACAAGATTTGGTCTGTTTAGCTGGGGATGATTTGCTGGAGGCTATGTCAATAAAATAAAATAAGTTTTTTTTTTTTTTCCTGAAATTCTGTTTTTCTTTTGTGATGTGTATGGATATCTTCAACATTGTGATCTCAGACCATTGTGGTCTCAAATGATCTGGCCAGTGGCATGCAACTTAATTTTTTGAGGTTGAAATAACAAAGTGATTGGCAGAACTGGAAATCCAACCCTAGCCTTGATGTACACTATATAAATGCTCTACCATAACAATATCTTTTGGCTACAGTACTTCACAACTCACATTCAGAATAAAAGGCTGTTTGAGAATTTCCAAAACCACCACCACACAATGTTATCGGAGTAATCTTCCCATACTATAGTACTACCCGATCATTTTCTCTGTTTTCCAATATTACCTGTTTAGAAGATTAGAGATGAGTTAGGGTTTAACGAACATGGGAAAATAGCATTATGTGGTCAAGCTAGCTTACAAAAGAAACATTTCATAAACAAGTACTGTATGTCATTATTAACAAATGTGGCAAAGTGGGGGTTGCTTTGCCACGTTTGGGACTTCTCCACTTCCACTTCTTAATGATGGACTTCACTCTGCTGAGAGGGATAATCAGCGCCTTTGAAATTTTCTTGTACCTTTCTCCTGCTCTGTGCCTCTCTACCACTTTATCCCTGACTTGTTTTGAAAGCTTCTTGGTCTTCATAGTTGCTTTGTTGGATCACTATGTGAGTTGCAGCTTGAAAGTCTTTACATACCTGAGGGAAATTATCTACAAGTTAAACCACTTTGAGTACACACAGGCTGAAACCATTTCACTAATTTTGTGACCTTTCAAACAAATCATTTGCACCTGAGCTGATTTAGGGCTGCAGTTGCAAAAGGGTTGAATACTTATGCAACTGAGATTAATCTGTTTTTCTCTGTAAATCTTACTTATTTATATTCTATATGCATTTTTTAACTTTATCAATGTGGAGTAGTTCGTGTAGATTCTGCATGTAAAGTCTAATTTGAAAGCGTCGTGGAGTACGCTCAGGTGCCAACAAAATGTGAAAACTTTGCAGGGGGGTGAATACTTCTGCAAACCACTGTATATACCTGCCTGTCTAATTACCAGGCAGGTGTCCCTCATTAAAAGAAATATTAAGCAAGAAAAAAAATAGTAGCTATATCAAACTGAACTCTAATTTGATGTATCGATTTGTCAATATGTAATGAAAGCTCAGGAAATTTAAGGACAGATCATCAATTATCGATGTATCGATTAATCACATCTCTAACTACTACAACATTAAAGAAGTTTCCTTAAATCTTATTGGTCTACCATTAATGTATTGCTCCTTAAAAAATAAGCGATACCACAAAAAAATAGTTGTTTGTTAATTGAGAACTATTTAAAGAGCTGTAAAATCTGTAAGTAAATAATATAATTAGGGCTTCTGTTTTTCGGTTTTTATTTTCGGTGCTTATTTTTTAGCTTATTTTCGAGTTATAAGTAAATCGTTACATGTAAATACAGAGATTATTCATTTGAAGGTGCCCTGCTAATAAGACATTCTACTTAGATTTGCTTTTTATAGTTTTATCTCAGTGTGTTTCTGTGCAGGAAAAATAGCCTAATAACTGCAGCGTAGGTTTTAAATTTAAACTTTTTATTTTTTTGTCGTGTCGAACCAAGCTTTTTTCTTTTTTTTCTTTTTTAACATGATGATGCATTAAAATGTTTGTAAGGAGCAAAATATAAGAAATTCTTGATATATGTATCTCAGCTAAATCCTGACTAAATAGATTTGAGGTGTTGATTAATCTTAGCTACCAAGCTGGAATGTTGTGACCAATTGTAAGAATTTCATTGCCCATTTTTTTTTTTACTCCTCTGCCATTGTTTTCAATATAGTTATTTTGAGACAGGATCCCAAGAATCACTCCAGATTTCACATTTTCTCCGAGAAAAATTGAGAGAAATGTCTTGAGCAGCAAAATGAACTGAGACAACCAGATAAATGTATGAAATGACTACTTGAAACCCACTTTATTCTATAGTAACAAATAAAAAAAATAAAATAATAAAAAAAAAACTTTGAAGGTATTCCATTGCCAGCTGGGCTTATTCCCAGAAATGGAGTTTATGTGCAAGAGGAATATGCGGCACAGTTCATATATCATATGTTCTGTTTGGTCGAATTCAGAATCTCAAAATGTTAATGTTATTAGGATGACAATGTCATTTGTTTCTGTGCAGCAAAAAATGACCAAAAACAACCCTTATGGAAAAAAACATATATTTTTTAATATATGGTAGAAAAGTATGATCCTTATATTTTGTCATATATAGAAATTGGCCCTTTTTTTATATATTTAAAATATATGGAATATATGTTCTTTAATTCTTTGTGTATGATGCATCTCCATGTTCCTCTGGGTTAGCCTGGTTTTCTGCATATCATGGGGATATAATGTATTGCTGTTTTGAGGTATCTCACTGAGAGCATGCCCAAGCCACATCTATGAATCTGGTATTTTACAGAAAAAGACTTGCTCCTGCCCAGTAACTACACATAGGCTTGTGCTTGCACCAGTGAGATTAAAATGGTTGTTGAAGTAGTTGTGCTTAATTCATTATTTTTCCTAATTGGAAGAAATTAGAATGCTGACAAATACATTGCAGATAAGCCATAGGGAACACCTTAAGCAATCTTATGTGTATGGCAGGATCATGTTTCATTAGAAACTAGCATCAACAGAAGGGCTGATATGTTTTACAGTGGAGTGTTAACTTTAATCCGCTTGTTGAACTAAGTTATCTCAATCTTTTTCATCACACGCAAGCTGTATTTTAAAAGGTACAGCAACCAATCCAGTGTGTAAGCAACATTTAAAATACAGTAGTTGCCCATAACAGATTTAGTCATTTGTTATGCACAGCTGGTGACAGCCTGATTGACAGTAGGTGGTATGACAGTAATCTCATTACTGATGGAGGGCATTCTGATTGAAAGGTAACAAGGTCACGCCTGAGACCTTGTCTGTGCAGAGATGACAGATTAGGTAGTGTGCCAGGTTGGGGTTTTCAATATGAACTTCATTTGAGTAGCAGCATGCACATGTCAGAATAAAATAATAATCAATTATGAAAGCCTGTAGGTAAAATGCTATACTAATGTATACTCCTTTTCTCTATTAAACCTTTATGAAAATGTAGTGATACACTACACTGCATCCCACTCATACCGCTCACTTGTCCACTAAACATCTTTTCTGTATCTCCAGATAATTTTACACAGGGAGATAAACTTACTGTAAAAGTAGGTGAATTTACGAAAGTTAACTAGCGGTGACTGGATGTAAAGTATCCTTCAAATTAGACCTTATAACAAAAATAAGGTGTATTTTCTAGATCATCAACTAAAATACAGTATTGTCTCTGAGATTGAGAATTGTTCAAGTTGTAATGCCAAATCATGACATTTTTATTATAAGCCTTGTGTAACATAGAGTCATCCACATCATTATTCACTGGTAAAAGACTATTTGGGATTTAAACTAAATGAACGTCTTCTTTAAGAAAAAAAAAAAGTTATGTCCATGAAGGCAACATAAACAGGAAATAAGTACCTGAGTTCTCTTTAGATCTGTGCAGTCAGAAGTAAAATAGTATACAGGTATGCATCTTTTGTCTCCCTACCATTTTTCTCTCAATACCTTGCCAAAAGTCATCAATAGTCTTGATAATCTGGTAATTACTTCAAAGAACTCAAGTGCTGTTTTTGAATAAATTGTTGTACTGAAAGCAATAGTTTCTGCTTATTTAACCCTGGTTGATGAACTATGTGCCTTGCAGCCATTCCATATTGAAAAATGTAAAGGTGGAGATTTTAAAAGAGAAAGCACTTTTCAAAAGAAATAGCTCAATAATGCCCTACATTAAGTTGAATGTGTTCTGGGTCAATTTTATTTACTGTACTTTAATTTGCCTGAGTAGGATAATTCTGGAAAGACTATTTTCTTTTTACATTCCCACAATCCTATAAAAACTCATAATCAGTATATTTAATTAGGGGAATTAAAGTTATTTATTTACCTTTGTGAACCATGTTATTAGTAAGCAGTGGTTCTAGAGCAGGTCATTAATTAGTGTAATCTCTCCGTTCATTATTTGCCATTCTGTTATTGAGTAATGTTATTGAGTAATGGGAAGGGTTGTGAAGCAATGCTCGACAGTGGTTTGCAGGTCACTATCGCGTTTGTGAGCTAGTACAGGGAAAACCTTGCTGGCCTACCATTGCACCCAGTAGAGGGCCTGGCATTGTGGGACCTCAGTGACTCCAGTTACCCATATTTGGGGTATTTACTGGTAGAATTAGGGTTCCCGAAGACAGTTGTAGGTGTGGAGGAGACCATTAGCGTGATGGCCTTGGTCTGCCCAGATGCCAAAGGGCAAGTGTTCACTCCGGTCATCATTGGGACCAATGCAAGCTTATTTAGGTGGTTAGCAGAGTTATGTGAGGATCCATTCACCCTATGTGTGCTAAGGCTTACCGCAAGTTACAGAAATCTGCTGACACAAAGAGTGAAGATGACCCCATAGGGTTTTTCACCTGGTGCGGTGGGGAGACCCCACCAGGGCAGCCATTGGATCAGTCAAGGGCTTGGCTCCCTACTGTCTCATACCCTTTCCATTGGTTCCCATCTGGTTTTGTGTATTTGGGTATCTGCATTACTCCATCTCTCCCCAACTTATATAGGGCAAATTTTATCCCTTTCATTTGCCGTATTAAGGAGGACCTTGCTCGATGGACTAATCTTCCTCTGACTTGGTTGGGTCGGATGCACTTATTTAAAATGAACATTTTGTCTAGATTATTGTATCCATTTCAAAAGATTCCTATAATCTTACCTAGGAAAGCAGATTCAGAATTAAATAGTGCTCTGTCGTTTTTTCTGTGGAAAAATGGAAGACCCAGGCTTAGGCTGTCGTGTTTACAACTGCCCTTGGGTTTGGGTGGCTTAGCGGTCCCTAATATTAGACACTACCAACTTGCAGCACTATTTAGATTTATTCTGGAATGGTTTAGAGAGGACCACATGGTTAGATATTCAATCTGAGCCTATAACTCCTTTCCCTCTCCATAATTTTCTGTATATTTCACAGAATTAGGTTACAAGTAAAGTGACAGGGAACTTTCTTCTTCAAAGTACATTAAAGATTTGGAGAATAGCCAAGAAATTGGAAGGGCAGGAGAAAAATGTATCACTTTTGACTCCTATACATTTAAATCCTGATTTTCCTCCGGGTTTTAGTGATCCAGGGTTTTCCCTTTGGTCTGAGAAAGGAATTGATTGTGTAGGAGATGTTGTCAAAGACAATGTACTAATGTCTTTTAAAAAAATATAAATATGATGTCCCGACCAATCATTTTTTCAGATATTTACAATTACACAGTTTTATATCCACAAAACTGAGGTTATTCCTGGGGGGGGGTTCTATTTCTCCTGTGGAATGGATTTTTAAAGAAACTAAATACATGAATAAGGTTACTACTTGATTACATAAGGCTCTCTCCATATCTGACAAGGAAATACATTAAAGACCAAATCAATATGGGAAAGTGATCTCGGTTTAACTTTAGAAAAAGAGGACTGGGATAATGTTTGGTCTAATCTCTCTAGTTGTCTGGTTTCTAATAAAGCATAAGAGATGCAATATCAAATTATACATAGACTTACATAACACCAGTTAATTGAAATAAGATGAATCAAGCCTTGTCCAAGTATTGTGTTAAATGTAAGGGGATGGAGGAGGGCACCTACTTTCATTGTATGTGGGAATGCCCTTATATTGTGAGTTTTTGGAAAAGTGTGTTACTCGAGATTGATAATGTTTTTGATAAAACCCTAAATCTGACTCCTGCTGTGTGTGTTGGGTCTATCTGCGCAGCTACCCCTCGACTCCTCCGAAACTAAACTACTAAATATTCTTTTATTTGGGGCGCGTAAATGTATTCTAGTTCAGTGGATCTCAGAAAGCCTCCAGAAGTGACTCAGTCTGTGAAAAGTATTATAGAACTTATTCCTATGGAAGCATTGACATTACTGTTACGAGATGAGCCCTTTACGTTTTTTAATATTTGGGCCCCTTTTTTAAAAATATTTAGGCGATGAAAAAGCTCAGTCTCTATTAAATGGTCTATATGGTATGGCCTGGAGGAGGCTAGGGGTATAAGTCTGGAATCTCATTAAGGCTAGAACTCATGCCTATTTATTGTATTAGTATTATTATTTTAAATCTTGTGTTATCTGGGGTTTTTTTGTGTATGTGCTTGTACATAGATATGTACTGTATACTGTATCTATATGCATGCATATATTTTCTATGTCTATTTTATTGTGCTGGGAGTTTACATAATCTTTCATTTGATGTTGCTTGTCAGTATTTTTTTCTGTACATTGGCCAAAGCAGAAATGTTAATAAATAAAATGTTGAAGAAAAAAAAGAAATAGTACAGCCACTGACAGAATTGACCAAGGGATACCCCCCCCCCCCCCCCCCCCCCCACGCAGAAGGGGGCAAAGACTAAAACAGGAACTAATGGACCATCTTACTATAAGGTGTCAGAGCCAGAGCTGTAAGGATGCTTTCTGGACCGTTATCAACTGCCTTGTGAATGCTTCTGTCCTCGCATTTGCCGACAGTAGTAAGCCTTACCTGCTCCATGTGGATGCTAGTTTAGACGGACTGGGTGCTGTTCTGTATCAGGACTATCCTCAAGGGCAGAGGCCGGTGGATTTCGCAAGACGTAAACTCTGAGAAATATTATCCCGTCCACCAACTGGAGTTTCTTCCCCTCAAATGGGCCTCGTCGAGAAATGTCATGACTATCTATAAGGGGCAAGATTTGAGGTTTGCACTGATAATAACCCACTAGCCTATGTGCTTACTTCTGCCAAGATGAGTGAGATGGGACATCGGTGGCTGGCTGCGTTGGCCACAAAAGATTTCTGCCTGAAATATCGGCCAGGTAAAAGTCATATAGATGCAGGTGCCTTGTCAAGACAAACCCATCACATTAATGACATGGAGGATTGGGTTTGGATACCCCCGGCTGATGTGAAAGCTGTGTGTCAGCAAGTTGGGGTGGGTAACCATTCCAGTGATCTTCCTAAACAAACGGCCGATCAACTGGGCATTTCACCCGACATTATTCCACCCATCTATGTCTGCTCTGTCAGTTTGGAGCAAGGTTGTTTTAAATTGTGGACCCACAGGGACATTAATGCTGCTCAGAGAAGTGACCCAGGTTTGAAGGATGTATGGGTGGTGAAGAAGAATGCTCAGCCCGCTAACATAGTGAGCTCCAAATATCCTGATGTTGTGTTATTGCTTAGAGAGTGGGATCACCTAAACATCAAAGAGGGTGTGTTGTAACGGACAGTGAAGATACAACCTGAAGGAGAGTTAGACCAACTTGTCCTACCTGCACAGTACCAATTTATGGCATTAAAGGCATTTCGTGAAGACCATGGGCACCTGGGTATTGACAGGACTGTAGAACTGGTACAAAGTCAGTTTTACTGGCCCCGAATGACATCAGAGATAGAAAGCCATGTAAAGAACTGTGGGACGTGCATCTAACGCAAGATGCTGCCTGTTAGAGCTGCACCACTACACCATCTGAGCAGTACTGGACCGCTTGAATTTGAATGTATTGACATTCTGTCACTGGAGCTAGATAGCAAAGGGGTGGGCAACCTCCTTGTTGTAACCGATCACATTCACCAGCTATGCCCAGGCTTTCCCCACAAGGGATCAAAGAGCATCCACTACTGCACGTGTATTGTGGGAGCAATATTTTGTGCATTATGGTCTGCCAGCTCGAATTCACTCAGACAAATGACGTGATTTTGAAAGCCACCTTATAAAAAAGTCACGGACAACACCCTACCATCCTCAGAGCTACCCCCAGACAGAGTGTTTCAACAGGACCTTGTTGAATATGTTAGGCACTCTGGACAGCAGCCAGAAACAGAAGTGGAGCCAGCATGTCAAAACTCTTGTACATGCGTACAACTGCACAAAAAATGACGCAACTGGTTTCTCCCTTTACTATCTGCTGTTTGGGCAAGAAGCCCATTTACCTATAGACGTGTGTTTTGGGGTGAGATCAGGAGAGGGGATAGAACATCCATACCCTCAGTATGTAGCCCACCTCAGAGAACAGTTTCTACACAAAACCAGCAAGGCAACAAGAAAAGATATGATATTGGTAAAACACCAAATTTTGAATGAGGGGGATAGTGTGCTTCTAAGGAACTTTGGAGGCCACAGGAAAAATTAGTTGGGAAACAGGTGGAAGCCTGAACCATACTTGGTGGTGTCAAAACTGTCCGACCTGTCAGTATATAGAGTGCGGATGGAGAAGGGTTCAAAAGTGGAAAAACTATACACCACAACCATGTCCTTCCCATTAGTTTGCCTGCCATACACCAGTCAGACTCCATTACGGCTGACCAAGCCAGTCACCAGAAGCCAGACAGCCCACCAAGTTAGTCCAGCACAAAGTCCTGTTGAGGTGGAAGAGCAGTCTTCAACCTCTGATGAAGGAGGGGGAGCTATGTGAATCACCATCATGGGTGTGGGGACCCAGATGTGAGGGCAAGTGAGAACAGTGGTGAAGAGAAGGGAATTCCCAAAAGGAGACAGGGATGCAACAGTTAGAGGGGATGGATATTCCAGATGATGATCACCCCCACTCGACCTCTCCGCTCCTCCTGCACTAGAAGACTGTGGCTCCTCTACGCTCCCCTGCCTCCAGAGCCTGCTCCTTCTCCACCCTCGCCCCACAGTGGTGGAATGACCTTCCTACAGATGTCAGGACTGCCCAGTCCCTGACCACCTTCCGGCGCCTCCTCAAGACTCACCTCTTCAGACAGCACCTGTAGAACTCCTCTTTTCCCTCTGGACACTTTATCACTCTTCCTTAATGTGCTTTACTTGCTCTTATCTGCTCCCTATTTTACTGCATTTAATCCTTTACTTTAGAGTACTGTAATCTGTCACAAGTGTTATTTAATCGGTAGTCTTTTGTATTTAATTATATCCTGATGTAACTATCACTGACACTGTTATCTGCTCCGTTACTGAATCGTATACTTGTACTTGCTAGAACCGAAGTCATTGTATTTTATCTTGCTCTTAATTGTATTTTATACTTGTACTGTGATTCTTGAAATTTATTTTTGTTTACGACTGTAAGTCACCCGGATAAGGGCATCTACTAAGAAATAAATAATAATAATAATGATGGAGGGAATGCATCGGAACCTGTTTGCCTTGAGGTGGAAGATGTCCTGAACGAAGAACAGAACACCCTAGGACCTGTTTGCCTGGATTCAGGGACAGAACATGAACCTGAAGGAGAGGGGGGAATATGGCAGGCTTTCAGTCCCGAAATAATAATCACAATAACATCAATCCGCTTCACAGTACTCCTGTGCACAGCTTCTCAATCCCAGTGCGGTGCGGTACAGTACTTGCTGGTGGTGCTCTGTTGTGTTGTGCTGTGCGGTGCTGTGAAGTGTTTTGTCCAGTGCTGTGAGGCTGGTGCTCGGGTGTATTTTGCTGGCTTCCTGGCTGCAGCTCCCTGGCGCCTAATCCTCTGCAGTATATAAAACATAAACAAAAAATACAGCGCTCCAGCTTGTTAGTCATTCAGCGTAAGGTGCCGTATTCACGTAGCTGTGTCCCCTTTGTACTATCAAAACTCCCTGCAATCAGCCTGTCGCCATGGTCTATCCAATCGCTGCCTGCCCCGTAGCTGATTACAATGGAGTTGTTTGGAGTACTTGCAGCTACGCGCTTCCTCCAAAATGGCCGACTTCCGGTTTCCACCTACCGGTCAAATTCCTTCGGTCTGTCACACCGTCCGAACAATTTTATGCCATGTTCAAGCCTTGTCTAAGCAGAGTGTCCAAATGGATCGCAGACATGGTCAGGACTGCCTATGAGCTGGCCAACTTGCCCCCTCCAGAAAAGCTAACTGCCCATTCCACCAGGGGCATGGAAACTTCGTGGGCTTTATTCCAGGGTGCATCTGTCACGGACATTTGCAATGTAGCTGAGTGGGCTACTCCCCATACCTTTACTAGGTTCTACAGACTTAATGTCGTGGATCCTTCAAACTTTGTTAAGGGCGACTTCTCAGTCAACCCTTACAACACAGGCATAAAGTTTCTCCCTCAATTTTTTAGCCCTAGCTACTTGTTACTGGGATTCCGTATCGTAACACATAAGGCAACTTCTCGGCTTAGCCTTGTAGCATTCCAGTCGTTCTGCAATATGGCCCTCGCGACAACTTTGGTACACTCACCCATACAGTAATGGCTGCATTTTGTACTTGAAAGGGAATGTTAGGTTATTATCATAACCCTGGTTCCCTGAAATATAAATGTAACCATTAACCCTATGCTGCCTACAGGGAATGACCATATTCGGTCATAAATATGAACACTTTCTGTTTAAACGCTTGTAGTTTTGGAACCTTAAATCAGAAATTAAAACCCAATACACCTACAGAAAGGCATTAAGTAGATCTTTCCATTGATGTAATTTATTTTGTTGTGGGTTGATTTTTTTTTTCATATGAGCTACACCCCCCAAAAAATTATCGAAATATGAAAAATTATAAATAATATTTTAAAAAATTGTCAATTTCAACCTCTGTCCAAGTGTTATATAAAAAAAACTTAGAGTATATTGTAGCTGCACAGTTTTCCAAGGATCTCAAATCTGAAATCAGAATTGTAATATCTTGAACAGTTGCAGAGCTAGATAAGGTTTTATAATGCATAGTATTTTACAAAAAATCAACCTCCGAATGGCAAATGTAAAATATTAATACATCATTTAAAAAATTGGCAATTTCAACCTCTTTCCAAGTTTTATAGAAAAAGAAAACTTAGAGTATATTGTAGCTTCACAATTTGTCAAAGATTTCAAATCTGAAATCAGAATTGAAATATCTTGTACAGTTGCAGAGCTAGATAAGGTTTTGCAATGCATAGTATTTTACAAAAATCAACCTCCAAAATGGCAAAGGCAGACTAGGGTTAAAACTTGGCAAAAAGTGAGACTGGAAACACTATTGCCCTGTTTGAGATACAATTATATTTCAGTATAAAAATAAAGAAACAACACACAAGTTATCAAGTAAAATGTTTATTACAAAGTATATTATAAATAAAACTTTGAAATTAAGAATTTTATTTGGGAGGGAGGGAGACAAAAAAAACCTTCCATATTGTGCTCTATTTATTTATTTTCAAAACTACCCTGCAGTTGAAGTGCTGGGCTGGGGCTCCTCCAGATCACTCTCCTCCTCATCCTCCTGCAGCAGCTCTTCATCAAGGAGGTCCTCCACCATGGTGTATATGCCCTTGATCTCTTCCTCAGTCAGGGCCCTCCTCCTCTTCAGTGACTGAACCAGATGCTAGAGCTGATTGTCTCCATCCATTTTCTGGCTTACACACACCCACATAAAACATTAAAATAAATACCAATTATTATTATTAATAATAATAATAATAATAATAATAATAATAATAATAATAATAATAACAACAATTACTACCAATAATAATAAATAATATTCTCCTCCATCCTTTTTCACATACAAAGTAAAAGTAAACTAATAATAAAATACATGGCTAAATAATAATAGTGACTACAGCTAAATAATGTTTTCTGTTCTTTACACACTGTAAACTAGTAATAAAATACATGGCTAAATAATAATAATAATAATAACTACAGCTAAATGTCTTTGTTCTTTACATAGGCTACATATACACAACGTAAAAATAAAGACTAAACCAATAATAAAAAAACAACAAGATTTATTCCTCATTCTTTTAAACATCGAATAAAAAAAATAAGTTAAGAAAATAATAGATGCATAGCTAAATAATAATAACGACTACAGATAAATAATGAATCGACTAGAAAAAGTAAAACACAGACGTACACAAACACCTAACTTTGCATCACATGCGATAGACCTATTAGTTTTGCCTTCTCTCCTGAGGAGAAACAAGTTAAAAAAATGGAAAAACAAGTCTAAAATAAAAACATATATGAAACTAACTATAAGAAATATGTTTTTTTTTTAAAAAAAAAACGTGATGTTGGTACAGTAGTTACTCTTGTCTACAGCAGTCATAAAAGTTAGCCCTGCCCAGCAAGCAAGCGTGCACACAAAAGACACAGCGAAAAAAAAACAAACAACACTGCAGATGTACTCAGCACAAAAAAACTAATATAAAGTTGAAAAAAACAACAACAATATGACTAATTAGCCCAAGTACTTACCGTTTAGATGATATGTAGATTAGCACTCTTGGGATTGTAAAACCGGAGATCCACAACTTCGAATCTGTTGTGCACTCAGTCACAATGGCGCCGGCAGAGACTCGTCCTTGTAATCAAAATATTATATGTCCCGCCCACCCTAGCCCTAAACCAATGGTATCATGACAAGCCCCGTAGGCATGGCTATGACCCACACTTTAAAAAAACAAAACTGCTGGTTGGACGGCTGAGATATGATGTGTTTTGTCATCGTAACAAAAGTTACGAAATTACAGCGCGTCGGCAGCTAAGGGTTAACCTTCAAGGTCGCTGCGTCTGTGACCGCAGTGCTCTTATGTCCTCAGGGGCAGGCCATGAGTGTGTCACAGGTGCATCGAACAGCTTTATATCTTATTCAGGTTTTTGGTCTTTAGGAGGCAAATACCAATTGGTTACATTTCTATTTCAGGGAACAAAGTTATGATAATAACCTAAAATTTTTTGTATGCCAACACATTTGAAAGCCATACCATATATTAACAAAACTTTAGCGGTGAAGATCGTGTTTGTTACATAATTTATTTTTAGGTGACACCATTTATTCAACATTTCAAATTATTGCCATTTGCAGGTGACTTCTAAAATGAGCAAGGTTATAAAAAAAATACTGAAGCGACTACAAAGAAGAAAAAACACAGCACTTTACATAAATCAATAAACAAACAAATAAATAAATAATGACGCCCATTGCAAAGCATAGAAAGATATTTTGTTATTTTCATGTTTGGTGATCGGATAGCTGATTGGTGATTAGCAATAAGAGAGAATGCAATTCATGTTACATTAGAGTTAAGTAGCATCTATCATAGGTACCACCAAGAACAAAAAAGTACCTCAAAATTTATTAAATTACCACAGCTGTGAATTCATGTCAGTGGTCTCCTATATTATTGCTGCAGGCTACCAACTTCTGCACTAGGCTTGAGCGACTGTGTTTCTTAAAACTAATTCATAGAGCATGATTTGCTTCAGAACAATGAAAACATGAAAAAGAAAAAAAAACTGTTGGTTCTGTAAGGTTTTATATACATTGTAATCATTGTATGTGTCCCTTTAAATAAATGGTAAAGAAGTGAGAAATCATTGAAATATACTGCTTAGCGTTGCCCAGTCTGTAAATTTGCACCCAGCCTGAGGTGCCTCCATGTCTGAAGAATCAGGATAAGAAACTGATGTTTCATTACTCAAAGTGCAATTGTGACCTCAGACGGATGAGCCTTGTTTGTGCATGAGTAGTTTCATAGGTGTGGACCACAAACAACCTGGATAAATGGTTCTAATCCACAAACCTCTGCTAGGAGTGCCACACTGTGCTTTTGGCGCAATGTCACGGGGCTCCTGCTGGCACGCCTCCAGTGAAGGGGGGCCAACTCTGTTCATTGGTGAAAGTAGATGTCCACTCCCTCTAGGTGTAGTTCCAGTCCCAATAGGCAGTACTTTGCTGTATATTAATGCTTGTAAAAGGTATTTTCATTGTTTAAGATTCCATCTGTTGAGACCTGTAGGTTTACCTGCAGCTTTGTTTGTTCAAGATCCCATCTGCTGAGACCTGTAACTTTGCTTACAGTATTGCTGTGATTGCATCCTGGATAGAGGAGGCTGTGTGGTCCAGTGGTTAAAGAAAAGGGCTTGTAACCAGAAGATCCCCGGTTCAAATCCCACCTCAGCCCCTGACTCATTGTGTGACACTGAGCAAGTCACTTAACCTCCTTGTGCTCCGTCTTTCGGGTGAGACATAATTGTAAGTGACTCTGTAGCTGATTCATAGTTCACACACCCTGGATAAAGGTCTCTGCTAAATAAACAAATAATAATGTGCTTTGTTCCTGAATAAAACTGTTTTGATTGAAGTTACCTGAAGAAGACTGTCATTATTTTTAAGAAGACAACAAACCTATTACAGTTCATTTTATTTAAAAAGGTTTAAAATCAACATGCTGCAAGACTTACAGAACGAAGATCTAGAAAGTTTTAAAAAAGTGGATTAGCAACTACTAAGGAATTTGTTGAACTTTTGTTTAAATTTTAGTAAGTAAAATAAATTAATTAGTATTCTAACTGTGCTCCCAACACTGGTATCCCAAAATCTGGGATAACATTATTGGTCACAAATGGAATTGCAGCATGAATGCCTACACAGAGCAGAATGAAACCCTGTAGCCGTTTAGTCCCTCCAAGCACTGTACAAAATCACATAATATACCTGGAATAGTTTTACTAGATACAAAATACTGTTAATGGGCCATTTAACACACAGCTAACTGACTTGATGTTATGTTAGTTTGTAGCCACTACCCCCAGAGGTTTCCTCTAAAAGGAGGTTTATCTTTTTATACTGCATGTCTTGATCCAAAAATTAGCAATCATTACCTGGTGTGAAGGGGTGTAAACAAGTGCCTCCTATTTTCTATATTGAATGCCCTTTTTTGTGACTCCTGGTCCTTGTTTCTTTTTTCAGGTCGAAAAAGTCCCCTGGGTCGACATTGTCAATACCTTTTAGAATTTTGAATGCTTGAATCAGATCGCCGTGTAGTCTTCTTTGTTCAAGACTGAATAGATTCAGTTCTGTCTGAATGCTCTCTAGATCATTTTGAATGACCTCTTCTGCTGCAACGGTGTTTGCCACTCCTCCTATTTTTGTGTTGTCTGCAAATTTAACATGTGTGCTTACTATACCAGAATCTAAGTCATTATTAGAAAACGATTGAGTGTGAACAGCCAATCAGCTTCCAGATCTAGCAGGCATCTATTTTGCATAGATGCCCGCTGGAACGTTGAAGTGCTTAACTGTGAATTAAATTTTAAATCAATCCACGCATAAATATCAGCCTTTTCCCTTATTTAAATCTGATAACACAAAAAGCTACTTAAACATACTGTCTGACGCTGGTCTAGAGACAAGCGAAATCATGTCTGTGACAGGACACCGTGAAGAAGGCTCAATTTGCAGCTACTGTACATCAAATCAACAGGAAAGACACGATTGCTCCACAATTCTGTCATCAGCTGGATCCAAACAACACCCTCCCTCAAAACCAGCCAGTCAAACTGCCAACCCTGCTTCAGTTTCTTTCCGTACTAGCCAATCCACTCCCTGCCACCTTGAATGAAGCCCCGCAATTGTACATGTCCTACTGCTCGGGACACGTAACTCCAGTCGTGGTCATATACCACACGGTAGAGATTACGAAGACCAGAGGACCTAATACTGATCCCTGTGGTACACCACAGGTAACATCGCTTTATTTTGAGGTTTCTCCTCTAATCAGTACTTTATGTTTTCTACATGTTATCCACTCTCTAATCCATGTGCATGCATTTCCTTGAATCCCTACTGCGTTCAGTTTGAGAATTAATCTTTTATGCAGGACTTTGTCAAAAGCTTTCTGGAAATCAATAAACCATGTCATATGCTTTGCAATTATCCATTGTCGATGTTGTATCCTCAAAAAAATCAAGCATGTTAGTTAGACACGATCATCCTTTTCTAAAACCATGCTGACTGTCTCCCAGGATACTGTTATCAAATAAGCAATTTTCTATTTTGGATCTTATTATAGTTTCCATAAGTTTACATATAATAGAAGTCAGGCTTATTGGTCTGTAGTTACCTGGTTCGGTTTTGTCTCCCTTTTTGTGGATTGGTATTGCGTTTGCAATTCTCCAGTCGGTACAACCCCTGTCTCAAGATCTTGGTTAGCGGTTTGTAAATAACATCTTTCATTTCTTTGACTACGATCAGGAGGATCTCATCCGGCCAAGGGGATTTGTTTATTTTAAGAGCTCCTAGTCCCTTTAACACTTCTGCCTCTGTTATGCTAAAGTTATTTAAAAATGGATAGGAACAGGTCAGTATGTCCGGTTCCTCTTTTGTAAAAACTTGTGAAAAGTAATAATTTAATATATTTGCTATTTTTTTCTCTTCATCTTTGATTTTGCCATTTGTATCTCTGAGACATTTTATTTCCTCCTTGAATGTTCTTTTGCTCTTGTAATATTGGAAAAACTTTTTGGAATTGGTTTTAACTCCCTTAGCAATGTTAATTTAATAAATTGATTTGTCTACTTTTGGGATTGTGACAGAAACAGAATGATTCTTAGTGATAAATCTCCCTCCCGACCGCTGAGGATGCACTGTAAAGGGAACAGAGTGCCCTGGACTGGATGGGCTGACAATTCGTGGGTTAGGTGGAAGTTGGCCATCTAGAAAGGGGGCACTGCTGCAGTACATTAAGTCATCGCTCCAGAGGGAAAGCGATGTGGTAACCGCGGACTGGAGGAGAAATGGTTGCACTTGCTAACTAGGAGGGCATGACTCAAGGTACAAAAGGAGATGTGGCATCTGTTCCTTTGTAATGGTTAAGAGCAAACCACTGAAGGACAAGTGTAAAATTACCGTTCGTGTTTTGTTTGTTTTGTCGTGTCTAAAAATCTACTTGTTTGTTATTATTAGATTGCTAACACGGTCTGAAGCTGTCACTACAGGCCAGCACTTAAACCGGACAACACTGCACCACTGTACCACTAATAAATTGTATTACACCACGAGCACAATAATAATAACTCTGGACGTGCGAACGTTTGTCTTTGTGTGTGTTCTACTGTGTTTATTATTCATGAACTGGGTCTTATTATTTCAGGGCTGCAACCCGGTGTTTTGGAACAGTGCAATACACATGCCTGGGATTATTCTTTGTGGTCGCCAGACCAGGATTACAAATAAACATATTGTTTGTACCATGAACTTTGTTGTTTGTCTTCTGTTACGTAATCACATCACCACTACACCTGTGCACTGCAAAGCATTTTGCCACACGTGGTGTCAGAAAATGGGATGGATCACGCTACACTGTCGGCGCTGTTGGAGGCCCTGGATAGAAGACGGGAGGCAGAGGAAAGAAGGAGAGAGGAGCAGTGGCCATGATGCCCAATGCACCAACGGGACCCGTGATGATGGCCCCAAAGACACGGGCATTGAAAATGATGGTGGAGGATGACCCGAAAGCCTACCTGGTCACATTTGAGAGTTGGCTACCACCGCGTCATGGCCAAAGGAGTTTTGGGCTAACCAGCTGGGGTCCTGCCTGATCGGGGAGGCCCAGGCAGCCTACCAGGCCATGATGGACACCGAAACTATCCAGTACGACCTGGTGAAGCAAACCATTCTCTACCGCCTGAATATCAGGGGGGAAACCCACCGGTAGTAGGAGTGGCGGAAAGGCTACCACACCAAGTAATTCTGGGCCGGGACTGGCCAAACTATAAGGAATTAGTAAAATTAATGGCAGCCCCGGTCACACATGTAAACATGGCAGAAAAAGAGAAAAAGGGAATAGATTGGTGAGATTTTCCCCTTTATAACTGAAATGTTTTCCCCACTTTTCATCTGAGAAAAACAAAGAAAGACAGACAGACTGACAAGTGGGAGGGAGCATCAATGAGATGAGGCTGGGGTCTGGTGGGAGAATGTTCTGAAGTTAAACGCCAATCAAAGGGAGTCGGTACGCAGTGTGACCGAGAGGGCGAGGTTCCTGTGCCATACAGGGCAGAGGCTACTCCAGCCCCTCTCAATATACCAGACCAGTGGGCTTCAAGTGAGGACCTAATGTGGGGCCAAAGCAACGAGCCTACACTGGTGCACGCTTGGGAACAGGTCCGGTCTATTGAAGGTAAGGATGTTGATGGCACTGGGGCGCTAGTATATCCGCAATTCATTATTATATAGGGTAATTGTTATATAGGGTAAACATTGCCACAGGCACAGGACAGCCTGTAACACAATTGATGGTTCCTCTGTCTTGTCGGCTCTAGGTCATGAGGTTGGCACATGATATACCTCGGAGCTGACAAAACATGGGAAAGTATATTGTACGCATTGCAATGGACATACTGGGGCCTTTTCTACCTTCTGATTCCAGGTATACGCATATATTAGTGGTGGTAGATTATGCAACACGATACCCGGAAGCAGTTCCATTGAGGTCCACTAGTGCAGCTGCAATAGTCAAGGAACTAGTGCAGATTATGTCGAGAGTAGGGATCCCAAAGAGATACTGACTGATCATGGAACTAACTTCCTGTCTAATACATTACAGCAAGTATATAAAATATTAAAAATACATCCCATCAGGACATCTGTTTATCATCCACAGACAGATGGTTTGGTGGAACGTTTTAATCAGACCCTAAAGCAGATGCTGGGACGATTTGTGAGCCAAGAGCAAAAACATTGGGCAACGTTACTCCCCTACCTCCTTTTTGCAGTGAGAGAGGTGCCGCAGAGTCCTGGTAATCCTGGTGTAAGGGATTATTTTTTGTATCGTATAACATGCAGCAGGTGTGATGGTAAACAGGAGCCCCTTACCCGCTGTCCTCTCTGGTGTTGTAGAGGTCTCGGCGGCCTGGGTTTTTGTGTAACAATGTAGCTTGAACATGTGGTGCCTCCAGGGGAATATAGGTTCCCCCACCTTAACTCTCCAGTTGAATTTCTGAAGAGGTATTGTGCAGCAACACAGTCAATACTTCACTTCAATATTATAATGACCCCAAACCTTTTTTCCTATAGTTAACTCAGAATATCATTTAACTATACAGGGGAGTATTACTGTAGTAATAGTATTAACAATTATACACAGCTTAGCATATATATATACACACAAATTACACAACAATAGTATACTATAACAACAATGATTGGGTTTATTATAGTAATATAAATTATATTTCTAAATAAATGCAGTTCATCTTAAAGGGCAACAAACATTATAAACTACAGAAAAGGGTGCTATTCAATCTATATCCCCCCCACTGTGCACATGTATTGTTTGTTGTATTTTTTACAGTCAATGTTCCTGTTGTGCAGAACTAGTTCTGTGTTTTATTTCGTTGGAGTACTCTTATTTTCCACAAAGTTTGTGAATGTCATTGACTTGCAGGTTGAATGTATTTTACGTTATTAAACTGTTGTTCCTTCTTTTTTGTTTTTAGCTGCCAATTATTCATTCCAATCAAACGTAATTTTCCTCAAATTCACAATACACTTCCAAATATATTTTCTCACTATTCACAGAGGAATATCACGAAATTCAAACTGACCTGAGATCTGTTTTTCTCTTTTGTGGCGAGCGTGGGCCAAGCTGCAGGGTCAGCCGTCTAGTCTGCAGTCAACATGACTGTCCCCTGTGTCAGGCGGCGTGCAACATGAGCAGTGTCGTTTTATTCAAACTGGTGTTTTCTTTTTCATTTGTAGATGTATCCAGCGATTGGATACTAGGTATTTACAGATTTATTTAAACTGTAATAGTTTTGACAGTGAAAGTGTCACTCCACCGTCTGTATTGGGTCTTTCCATTTATTTTCTCCCAATCAGCTGCCAGGCGTCTGTTTTCAGTCTCGGGTCTCCTCCTTCCCTCTCGCTCTGCTCAGCTCAAATTGAGATGCACATCCTGCCCAGGCGTCATCACAGGCAGAGGCACAGATTCCTTGCGGTCCTAAAGAGCTCAGTCACTCTACCGTAGCTATACAAATAACCTGCTTTGCTGAAGGGGGTTACACTGGTAATCTCCTATCATGTTGGAATTGACTTTTTTAAATACATTGCCTTTGATATCTGCTGGATAGACAAGGTAATTGCGATTCTGTCCTACTGTTGAGACATGTAGCTGTATGGAGGAATACTCACTGATGAGAGAAAACACTTGAATTTGGGCCTCCTAAAATGGAGTTTGCCAAGGGCTATATCAGGTTTCCTAGTGGCCATCCTTCTGCAACCTATGAATAATAATATCTTTTTATATAGCGCCTTTCATAGTGGACCACCATCACAAAGCGCTTTACAGAGGTAAGCTGTGAACTGTGCATTATATGCAGAGTCACTTACAATAGGACATTGATTTAACATCTCATCCGCAGGATGGAGCACAAGGAGGTTAAGTGACTTGCTCAGGGTCACACAGTCAGTCAGTCAGTGGCAGAGGTGGGATTTCAGTGATCTTCTGGTTACAAGCCCTGGACTTTAACCACTGGACCACACTGCCTCCTGTCTGCTACTGTCACCTCAATAGATCTTCTACCAATTCTGGTAATTCTGAAGCAGAAGGATATAGAGCAGGTCTTCCCAACCCCAAGGCCTAACTTTTGATCTCCATCAGACACAGTGGCTCACCCACCATATATGTTTTTGTTTTGTTTAAACTTTTAAAGTTTTTTTTTTTAATACATATTTTTATAATATACTGTACTTTATTGGGGTTTTTATGAGATTTTTTTTTTGTTAATGCTTTATTTTGTGTGGCATTAACCATCATTTTATTGATGTGCAATTACCAATTAAAACAAAGTCCAGTTACATAAAAACTGAGCTTCAATTCTATAAGCATTGAAGTTGAGTTACATATAAGCAGTCAATAGATGTGCAACAAGGAAATGCAATAATATAAAAACGACAATATATCAGTATTTTTTCAAATTTTGTTTTTGTTTGTTTAATACTGAACATTCTCCTTGTGATACGTCTGACCTTTCCCTCTCATTTTTTTGGCAAAATTCTTGAGTTGAATAGGTACTTTGATGAAAACATAATCTAGATTTTATTAAACTACATATCTCAAGGCTACTCCTAAGTCACTACAGATCAAAACTGCAACACAATTAACGGAAACATTAAAATACTGAAAAGTCATACTTGCTTGTCTCTTGGGGAGAAAATAGCTGCTGGCAGCAGGATCAGCCTATTCAGGCTGTCAGCCTGTGGAATGTGGCTGAACTCTGGTGCCTTTTTATATTCCCACTGGATATTAAACTTTTCAGGATAAAACCATGTGATGTTTTTTTGTTTTGTTTTTTTTAATTAGGTTTTATGAACCTAAGTGTTTATAGTTTTTACATAATACGTTTGAAAATTAATGTAATTTATTCAATTACATTGGATATACTATTCCATATTGAAAAAAAGCACACAAAGAAAGTAGAAAACACACTTCTGATCTCAAACCCAAGTCCACTAAGCAGACATCTTGAAAATACCTTTGAGAGAGAGTTTAAATTTATAAGTGTAAAAACCTGTCAGGATATTTACAACGAAAAGAAAAATTACAGTTACGTTATTATAACAGATGTAGCAATACGTGGGGACGGATACCGCTAGATTTCTTGGAATCCTGCTACTTTTATTTTTCAGATGTTTAGTTACAAGTGGTTTTGTGAGTTTCAACATCGTTGTGGAATATTATCTGTCCATTGCTTTGATTTCCCTAATTCAGAATAAAACATAATCAGTGGAACCTTTCTGATTCACTGATAGTGCCTTTTGGATGGTTTGATTGATAATGTGTTATTCATAATCTTCTCTAGTTGTTGAGGTAGTACTTGTACCCTGCGAAAAAAATAGTTAAGAGTTTGTCCACCACTACAGTTTAATAAAGACACAACGGGCTAGAAGATACCCACCATCATCCCTTTGGGATAAGCAATATGTGGTTTGATGCAATCCCCTTGGAAACTATCGACCAGCTCTTCATGGTTTTCCTGGAATTACCACCAAGAAAATAAGTTGTTGGGGAAGTGCTCATCAAAAATTGATGATTTAGCCCACAACTGAGTGTTTAAAGAGTATAATGCACCACATTATATACATTACAATGTCAAAATTTGAAATACAAAATATCATAAACACGGTTGATATAAATAGGTTTAGTACACCACAGGGGATAAAAAAAAAAAAAAAAACCTAACATCAAGAACACTTCTAAAAGTACACAGGTAGGAGGCAATACAATTATTCAACATTGAGAATAATATGGTATTATTTTTAAATAATTCCTTGTGATCAAAAATAGCACACCATTATCTATATTCCAAACAAATTAATTTTAAAAAAAGAGTGCTACTCTCACTTATTTTCACATCTCCCAATTCCTTTAACATATAACCCTTTACACACCTCTCTATCCTCCTCTCTGTACATGATGCCTGAGTGTATCGAGGTATGTGAAAAGTTTTGTTTTTTAGACTACATACAGTACATAACTTTGACACAGGCGTAAGCCTAGCTGTCTGCCAGCAAAAGATAAAACAATGCGATATTGCAATCTTCAAATTCCTAACTTAGCAAATTCTTATCCAGGCTTTTAAAGGTAATGTTTATTTTTGTTGTTTTAGTCATTCAAACTCGCATTCACTGACAGGCTGTGTCCTGAAAGAGGACTAATTTGTGATTCATCAGCAGATCCCTATTATACCTGTGACAGAGAGAAAAGGTATTTGACCCGTACATCTCCCTCCCAACCAGAAAGGGTGCTCTGTAAGGTTGGTGGTAAGCTTTCCCCTAGATGCTGATGAATTAACCAAGCCGGAGTGCTATTGTTTGTTTTGTTTTATCGTTGTCTGTGCAGAAGATTGAGGAGCTGCAGCCATGGAGTCAGCACAAACACCCGGAGCACTAATGCACTGCACTGCACAGCACGAAAATAAGAGAGGGACACCGTGCACTTTTCCATGCACATTTTGGATTATACAATTGTATTGTATTATTATTTGGGGACTGAAAACTGTCGTCTTGCACCCAATACCATAGTTGGTAGAGGGTTGCTGTATGATTTCATTTTTGACAAATAAACACAGATCGTTTTTGGGAAGAAATATACTGTGTGGACTTTGATTATTTACCTGCACCACTTGCACCGTGACATACCCCTCCCTCATTCCTTTACCTGCCTCAAGCCACCCCATGTCCTGCTAGCATTTATCTTGTTTCTCCTTTTCATTATGCATATGCCAATGTTTAAAAAAGAAGTCACAAACACAGCAATGGCATTAGCAATACAACATAACATATACTTTACTTCACTACAGCACAATTAACTTTTACAGTTTTAGTAATTTTATTGTTAGAATCGCCATTCAAAAGCTCCACCAGTCACTGTAGATTTGAGAAGCAGCAAAAAATGTATAATTTTGTAGTCCTGTAGGCTTTCTACACGATATTTACCGTAAAGTAAAACTGCCACTTTAGAGAGCCTATTAGGACAGAGATGCAGAGCAGAGGTCAAACGTTTAGTTTTCCTGCGAATCAGGGGACTGACATAGGCTGGGGGGAGGCAAGGTAAAAGGGAGGAAGGAGAGGGAAGCAAATGGCGGATGGTATGCAGGTGATAGCTACACGTGTGATATCCTAAAGATATTTCCTTTGTTAGAAAGCATATTGTTTTCTGTAAGTATAGGGCCTCATTTACAAAAAGGAGCTAAACTTTATCATGCACGATAATTGCAATCACTGTGCAAGTTAATGATGTCCGTATTTACTATTGCAATTGTATTCAGTTTTGCTCAAAATACTGAGCATATTATGGTGCATGCTAATTTTATTGCGCCATACTATGGTAATCAGAATGAATATGTGATTTGTATGGTAATTCATGATAATGTATTTAAATGAGGCAGCCTGCTCTGAATAAAGAGATGAGCTTCATTTACACCGTATTTACTAAAGTGCGATCATTTTAGTGCATGCATTAAAGTGATCATTTATTAGTGTGTATGGAGACCAGGCTTTAACCATTGATAGGCGTGCTATTTAAACTTGCCTGAAAACTAGTGATGTGCAGTTTGATTCTTTTTACGAACTGGATTTGTTTGATTCATTCAGTTTAGTGAATCAATTCAACAGATTTGTTCATCTGATTCACTGATTCACTAATGCAAAATAAATACATCTTGTTGAATCACTTGGTTATGAAAATGTGTTTGAACGAAATAATTGTCAGCAAGGGCCATTTAAGTTAAGACTGTTCACTTGGTGGAGTGGGTGGAGTCACAATTCCAGAAGTCATTGCCCTAATGCGGTACGCAATATGTCAGTCATGGATTGGAGGAGACGTGGTTGAATTAGCTATCGCAGGGGGCGTAACTAAAGGTATTTCAGGGGATATGACGATGCAATCTGTTCCTTGGTTATGGTTACTGAAAGGACCCGAAAGGAAACGGAAGTAAAACAGATTGTGAGTGTTTAGTGTTTTGTTTGTTTGTCTGTCTAACTGTTACTGTTTGTTCTTGTTAGACGGCTAATACATACTGGGAGCTGTCACTACAGGCCAGCATAAGCCCGGACTACACTGCACTGCTGCATCACTATTGTTGTCTTTCACTACACCTGCACAAGAGCACGCACTGTCTGGAGAAGTGTCCGTGTCCGTGTTGAGTGTTATTGTTATTGTATTATTATTTCAGGACTGAACCCCATGTTTTTTTTACTGGCGATACACATTGCTGTGTAAAGCCAGTATTATTATTTAACAGTGCCAAACCGTGTTAAGGAAAATTAGAGAACTGTTTGGACCGTTAACTTTGTTGTCTGTCGTATGGAGCATGGCATCACCTACACACCTGTACACTACTAACCGCTTTGCCACAGGGACACATAACCATATATAATTAATTTGCTGACTCAGGGCATGTATCATGCCTGAAGGGGCTTTTGCAGCCACACCGCACCTCAGCTTCCCTCGGGCCTGCAACAGTTTTATTTTTATTTTTTGTATTTCTTTATGTATATTGGTCCTACTGGCCCGTACTGTATTTATCAGCAGTACACAGGTACCACATTTTTTTGTTTAGCTGTAGCGTCTTGCTTAGCCAATAACACATTGTTTTATTAATGTTTCCTTTTATTGTCTTATTTACTTATTTATTTTGAAATACTTATTTTTCCACTGTAAAGCTCAGTAAATGTATTTGATTTAATACAGTGCTTAAGTGTTTCATTTGGTTGCTGAAGACAGGATACATGGGTACATATTTACATTTTCCTAGCTGTTGTGATTCAGTACCCCACACCAGCTAGATGGAGGCATTTCACTTTAAATAGTTATTCAGCCCCTGGTATTCTGGAAGACGAGGCCTGAAGTTATGTTCACCCCTTTGAATCAAGAACTCAAGAATCTCCTCCTGTGGTATAGAAGGTAAACAGTTATTCATTCACATTTATCATATTCTGTGCTGTGCAATGTGAAGAGGGGAGCTACACCTTGGAAATGCCATAAAAATGCCTTGTTTATACAAACAAAAAGTACAGTTCAGTTTTCCACGTTTTCAAACCAGTACAATTTATTTTGGTTCCAGAACCATATTACACTCTCTTTGGATCCATTATAACATACTATACTATACAGTAAAGCAATACTTTTAGTGACTATATTTGATCTTGTTTCCTTTCTTGGTCATTTAAGTTGGTCATTCATGATTTGTACTTCCCAATCAAAGTTTGGTATTGAGCAAATCAATACGACACAATAAAGTCACTCAAAGATTGAGTATTACCTGGCATTTCACAGTATAATATTGTACATCTTGGGGGAAAATGTTCAGCTGTTGCTAGTGCTACATTCCACAACTGAAATATCTTCAAAAGACCATCATAGGGATATCTGTGGACTAAACTGGACCAGCTGCAGAGAGAATAGCCACATTCTTCAGAAACAAAAATATGCATGAATATTTTAACTTCATTGGAACGCTGTTGGAAAATTTGTTTTATTGCAGAAGTCATTGTTTTAGCAGTCAAAACACAATGTGCAAGGTCTGCTGGTTACTGGAAGTAGAATAAAAACAATAATTGCACCATAGATGTTTACACAGTTCTGATTGTTTCATAGAGAGAGCGAAACTGAAACAAAGCCAAGAACATTTCAAGAATTTACCCCTTTCGAAGGTAGTCATATCTGATTGTAATAACAGGAACTTCAGAAACCTTCTGCAGCTGTATAGATAAGAGTTTCTATGTCAGTTATAAATAAATGCGAGAGTTTGTTAGTGTAAACCACACATCATTTTTGATCAGTTAATATAAATCTGTACATCTTATAGAATACGTCATAGACTAATTATCAGAAGTGGTAACCGAGTGATAAAATAATTAAAAGAAAAAGAAATACTAAAATAATTTTGCTTGACCAATGCCTGTATGTCAGTGGGACTGTTTCAGATCCTCACGTCACATTTCTAAAACTACATTTCATAAAAGTCACATTTAAAAGTATAAAAAAAAAACAACTGTACTTGGTTCTGTATTTTGGTTGCAAATATAGGGCTTGATTTTCAAACTATTCATAAATAATGTTTAACTGAAATATGATACAGGAAGTGTTTCAGATTTCAATTGTGTATTTTCTTATTTCTTACTCTAATCCAATTATATGCAAATAAAGGTACACACACATGTATTGTACTAAATATTGAATTGATTAAGAAATGTGTTATTAAATTGTGTGCATCTGTAGCTTATGTGTTTTATAATCATAGCAGTAAACAACTATTCACCCCAGCTTCAGATTTTAATAAGTGGGGAGGCTAAACAACAACCTGCTTTTATTGCTTTTATATATATATATATATATATATATATATATATATATATATACTGCTGTGCAAAAGTCTTAGATATGTTGCATTTTTCCACTCTGATGCATTATGAGCATCAAGAATTTACTCAAACTAGTGTTTTCTACTATTATAACAACCTTGTCTTGCATAAAGAAGGAAAAAACATCCATCAACAGTCCAAAGCATCTTTGACCATTGTTCCATAGTCCAATTTCTGTGTTTTTGTGCATATTTTAGCCTTTTAGTTTTGTTCCCCTTTCTTAACAGAGGTATTCTTACTGCAACACATCCTTTAAGTCCTGATTTCAAGAGTGACCTTTGTACTGTTGATTTGATGGACACCTGTGCCTTCTGCCAGTTCTCATCCTTGTTAGACAGCTTTTTGGGTCTTCTAGTCCTGGGTTTGTCAATTACAGATGATGTTTCTCTGTACTTGTTGATTATGCTTCGAATACCGCACCTTGAAAATCAAGTGATGCGAGCTATTTCACTCAATGTTTTTCCTTCTTTATGCAAGTCAAGGTTGTTAAGGTTGTTATAATAGTAGAAAACACTAGTGAAGGCTTTGAGTAAATTGTTGATGCTCATAATGTTTCAGATTAGAAAAATGCAACATGTCTAAGACTTTTGCACAGCAGTATATATATATATATATATAAAATGCATTTCAATATTTTTTTAAGTACTTTTTTATTATACGCAATAAAACGTTGCATGTTTCAAAAGGTACTTCGTAATTTAATAAGATATCAAATACAGTAATATAGTATATGCAGCACATAAGGCAAGTAACTGAATATAACAAAAAAATGTGTGGACTCACTTGATATTGATGAATCCTGAGTGATGTCATTTGTAGAAAAATCCAACCATCTGTCTTTCTCTCCAGCAAAATGGTTGATAACATCATCATACCAGCATGGATTTTTTAATAACCTTAACAATCCCCTTTTCCATCGCAATACGAGCAAGAGTGCATAAGCGTTCCTGATCTGTGGTATTCCTTGAATATGTTTTGATTCGCTTTAGGCAAAAAAAACTCCATTCAGCAGCTGCTGAAGATGAAGGAACGGTTGCTACAAGACAGATCAGATGGTAAAGCTGGCACATGGTTTTGTTCAGTTGTTTTGCATGAAGTACTTTAAGAGAGAGCAAATATCCCCATCACCAACCTGGAGATTTTTGTCTGCATAGAATACAATGAGCTCACTTTTGAAGCACTCAGTGTCAATGAAACGGTTGTACTTGTTTAATGATTCTAGAGCCTTGATGGGAAACTCATAGTTCATTTGGACACATTTCGATGGCTCAAGAAGTTGCAAAAACTTCAGTTCATCTAGGCTGACGAAACAACCTGACAGTTGCTCCAGCATATTGTCTAGAATGCTGTAGTATAGGCTATGATACTTCAGTGTAGGATCAGCTTGTGTGCCCTCCAAATGACCCCTCTTTCTTCTCACGCTATAGCTCTCTGTAATATGTTCAGTAAAGTCAGCAGCTTCATTAAATAGCATTTTCATGTTGGTGGTCTGTGTAAAGGTTATCAACTGTCCTTCTGCAAAACACAACATCGCTGGCTTTCTGCTGCAGAATATCAAAACCGGATCAGTCCGGCAGAAAACCTGGTTGTATGAAAGCAGCATAAACATGACATCAAAACTCTTCAGTGTATTAATGAAGCCGCTAATGCAGTGATGACATCATCATCAAAATCTGGCCAGCAGAAACAATTTTGCTGTTGAATACTCGCAATCAACCGTTTCATTTTTTTGTACCATGAGCAATTAAAAAGGCGATTTTGTTTTGGTCTTCCCTGTTGAAGAAGGTCCGATTTAGACATTGGACCATTAATTTAGGCTACGGAAAACTCAGTATGGTTATTGCACTGCGATTATTTTTAAAATAAAATATTTGTTTTACTTTTACAAAATGACACGTAGGCTAAGTCTCTGTTGCCTCTTATGATGAGCCGCTACTGATTCACCCACAAGCTAGCCATATTAAAACTACTGTATCTTCCACAATTGAGAAAAAGAGACCTTATTTTGTCAACACATGGTTATTTGCGCTGTGCAGTGGACATGTTGGAAGAAAAAGACAGGAAACCCAGACTTTACACAGGGAGAGCCTCACTTGCTCGTTGTTGTAAACTCTTACGTCTACATCTGTAATCATGCTGCCTACTTTTGAGTAATGGAAGTTTGTCAATACAGTTTATAATGAGTGGGTGACCAAAACCAAAGAAAGCGGTAACCATGCTAGGATCAAGCAAGACATGTAAAACCACAAATGTCACTTTAAAGCAACAACTGTGTAAGAATGATATAAGGATAAGGAAGAATCTGCATAACGTTCCAGGGTTATCTTTAGATGATGATATGGATGCGTGTATAATACAAGGAATTTGCCAAATTTGAACTACAAAAATGACTGTGATTAGGTGCAAGACATGCACAAAATCCTTCTTTGTCCTTGTATCATACTTGCACAGTTTTTACTTTAAACTTGCATGTTATGGTCTTGCATCTTGAAAAATTGGTCTTGAAAAATAATTGTTACAAAACATGCAGTTACCTGCAAGTCAGTACAAACATGAGAACACATTATAGAACAGGTGCAGACTAATCAAAGCTCAGAATCTACCTGAACCACAGTTGGGATTTACACCAGTGGCAAAGAATGCTATTTATTCCCAAGTTTTAGGTCAAAAATACTTTGGACAGTGAACACCTGACATATTTTCTGCATGTTTATTTATGTCTCGTAACAGGATGAGATGAAAGTACATTATTTATGATAAAAACACTGATAACCCGTAGGAAAAGAATGTGTTCTCTAAAAGCCAAAATAATAAATAATAAATGATCATTTGGGGTTATGAGTCAGCTGTGACACACCTTGGGTTCTTTTTTAAAAACCTGGCTCTAATCCAAGACAAAACAGGTTGATTTATTATGTGTGTACAAAAGAGGAAACAACATGGTATAGGTGGTTTATTTTTTCCAATCCATGGGGTGCATTCGGTTTACTCAAACAGTGGATGACTAAATTACTCCATAACATCTGTAGAAGCCAACATGGAGAAATTAGGTTATTTATGGAAAAAAATACTTTTTTAAAAACAGATTTTGAAAAGTATTTTTTATTTTCTTATTCTTTTTATATGTAGCAATAGCAACTAGTGTCCGGTTTGAATGACGAGTTGAAATCAAACAACTAGATGCAGTCTGATCACTTTCAGCAACTTTATTTAAGCATATCACAGTAACAACACAGGGACATTGCATCTGAGCCAGGAAAAGGAGACTTTGACTTTATGAACACACACTGTGAACAAGTCACTGAACAAACAGCACGATCAGGATTAACACACACTGCAGATAACTAGATATATTTCATTACTACAGTACAACTTTTTATTTTATTTATTTCACTTATAAATATGAGGATCTAACAGTAACTTAAAAATTGAAACTTACACAAATACACGAACATGCACTCAAATCCAAATAAAAAAAAGAATAAAAGTTAGCTGTAGTTTTATTATTTAGATGTTTTACAAACAGTTCACAAACCATGTTTGTTTTTCTATACGAGGTACCTGAACTGAAGAACAACTCCATGTAAGTAGAAGCTTATTTATTATTTGGTAATTGGAAACACCCACGATACATCCACATCTCTGATGAAGCCAGACTGACAGCTAAAGACTGGCACATACATGAGCGGCGCGGCACCGCTAGCGGGCAGCGCTGAGGCACGATACCACAAAATTGGTGGACACGCAACAGCGTATGCGGTGGCAGTTTCCAAAGTAAATCCTGCCCCTACCAATACAGCCAAACTGGCCACAAATTATGGACTGGAGACCAGTGTTGATAAGACAGAAGAGGAAGAATTTCAAACTAAATTATATGCAGTTTAGCAGTATAAGTCCAGTATATGCTGTTTATTAAAGAAAATATTATTAGCGGCGGGGGCAACCGAGCCCAGACACGGGCAACATGGACTGCATCAGATACTGGGGAGAGGGATGGGATTGTGTTGTAAAATGCCCTGCATAAATGTGTGTGTGTCTGTATCAGAATGTGTGGCGAGTGCGAGCTGCTCTCTCTCTTTTACGTGGGTGCCGCCTCGATTGGCCCGCTTGGGCTATCTACTTTTGTGAATGAGGGCAGAGCACTACATCAGCGAATGGGAGAAGGGAACCAATCACCAGAGCTCATTTGCATATTGTGCGTTGAATGGACCAATTGTGTGAGACATGGGGGGAAGCAGACAATATAAAAATGGGCACTGCGCTGATGACTGGTTGTTGTGAGTATGAGTAGTCGGAGTGAGAACTAAAGGCAATAATTGAAAAGAATAGGAGAGAGCGCTGAAAGAGCATTAGATCCATAAATAAAAATAGCAGTTTTAACTGCTTTGGACTAGACGCTGTCTCCCGTATTTCATTTCTTCCCACTACAGACCTACTTAAGGCAGATCGCTGCAATATTGTTATTTATGGACCAGGAAAGAAACGGGAGGAATTCTAATGTGCAACAGTATTTTCCTGTCATGTCAACGCTACCTTGTCATTCATAAATAGTGAGCTTATTTAAACGTTACAAAATTGAAGTGTACATGTATTGCTTCACTCTGTGCTTGAGATTTCTTATTTACATTTTAAATAAACGACAATGAAAGATGTGCTAATTTGGCAGGGCAACCATTATGCTTTTTAGCCCCTTGTGGGCTCCCAAGTGGCGCATCCAGTAAAAGCACTCGCTAGAGTGCAAGATGCGCTCTATAGCCTGGACGTCGCTGGTTTGAGTCCAGGCTATTCCACAGCCGACCGTGGACGGGAGCTCCCAGGGGGCGGCGCTCAATTGGCCGAGCGTCGCCCGGGGCGAGGGAGGTTTAGGTCGGCCAGGGTGTCCTCGGGTCACCGTGCACCAGCGACCCCTGTAGTCTGGCCGGGCGCCTGCGGGCTTGCCTGTAAGCTGCCCAGAGCTGTGCTGTCCTCTGACGCTGTAGCTCTGAGGCGACTGCACGGTGAGTCACGGTGAGTGTAAAGAAGCGGGCGGCTGACGGCACAAGCTTCGGAGGACAGCGTGTGTTCATCTTCGCCCCTCCCGAGTCAACGCAGGGGTGGTAGCGGTGAGCTGAGCCTAAAAATAATTGGGCATTTCAAATTGGGGAGAAAATAATAAAAACTAATTGGCAACGACTAAATTTACAAAATAAATAAATAAAAAATTGCCTTGTTTCTGAAAGCTTCCACCCATCTGATTGCTTAGATCTAGAGTTGCCGCTGCGGGAAAAATAACGCTCGCCTAGCGATAGTTTGCTGTTCTAAAATTCTGCCGCTGCAATACTTTTCCACTACGGTAATTTTCATCAATGTGAGTTCAGTCTTATAGAAACAAATGGTGAGCGATATGCGCAGCAAAATGCTGCTTTTTCAGCACAGTGCCACGCTGCTCATGTGTGTCCCAGGCATAAGGCCCTTCTCATTATTGCCTTTGGCTCTGGACATTTAACGACACGAGGTCGGGCCTTACCAGACAATAAAGCCCTCTTCTTCGGGTTCTGGTGCTTAATTAATACACTGGGCTGCAGTCAGATGATAAAAGGGCTGCATGCGGCTCTTGGTTTAGAGGACCCACGTTGTGAATATTATTACGTAATTTTAGGTAGGGGTTTGGGGACTTGCCCCCGATAGACACTGTAACTTACTATACATAAGTGCCTCCGTGTTTTTTCGTGGCTGGCTAGGCCCTGGGTTAATGATTCAATCAATCTAATTGACTGTTCTGTTCACAGGAATATTTCTGTAATAGAGTTTGAAACTGTATGTCTACTTTACTTTACAAACTATTGGAAAATACTAGTATGCTCCTGTTTTTACCTGATACAAGATCCTGTATGTCATCTATATATTCTACAGTGTCTTAAATGTTTAAGAGAAAAAAAAAGGTGAGAAGAAATATTGGTTGACAACTTCATACATTTGATAAGTTATTCATTTAGAGAATCAATACTTGTTTTCCTGTATTGTTTACCTTTCCCACTCCACTCAGTATAATTTATTAGTCATAAAATACTTTTGAATGGTATTTTATGAAAAATGCACATTCTTTGTATCCAGACAAACTGATTGTAATTGGTGCTATCAGGGAAGCATGACATGACAATTGTCATGCAAATTCAAAAAACCTGTTCACGCCCCAAGAGTGAACACAAAATCATAAAGGACACATGAGCGGATACAAACACAGAACTTGTTGCTTTGAATGTTCCTGATTGAAGTTTGGGTGACCTAGCAGATTCAGTGACCTAAGTGAAACACAGTGTACATGAAAGACAGACCTTAAAACGATACTTAACGTTTTGTGAAAAGGGGACATTATATTTAAATATCTTTTGTTTGTGAATGTTCAGCTCAGGAAATAAGGAGATCTAGATAGTGATAAGACCTCACAGCATTCACACAATCATTCTATTATTAGGCTTCCAAGCTGGCTTGGGAAGCCTATTGTTATTTAAAGATTTTTTTTTATTATTATTTTTTATTATTGTCGTTTTTCCTCCCAAAACTTTAAATTGCTACTGTTCGCACGTGGTGTAACCAATCAACATGAAACTTATTCTGTGTAGATTACAGTTCAGATGCTATAAAAAAAAAAATGTGCTCCTGTGTCAAAAATGCACTCCTTTGATGCATTTTTTGGAAAAACCTTTCAAAATCTTCTTCTTAGGAACCGGTGAACCAAATGATCTGAAAGTTTGCATATGTCATCAGCAACCAAACCTGCTTCAAGTTTGCGAAGCAGAAGCTGTGATAAATTGCACTATCAAAATGGCTGCCACCAAATTCGCCAAAACGCACCCAAACATCAAAATGTAAACCATTTACACATTTACACAGCTTGCCAATATTTCCGACTGGTACTGAGCTTGGAAGCCGTAAAACTACTTGGCAGTTCTAGTTATTATTATTATTATTATTATTATTATTATTATTATTATTATTATTATTTCTAGTAAAATTATCGTGGTCTGTTAATACAACTTTACAAAGTGAATCTAGATAAACCAGTTAAAAACAATCACATCTGGTAAAAAAACTATTGTCCAAAAAGTAAATTGCTTAGAATACATGGTGGCTACAGTTGACAAATGTGTGTGGGTATTGGGTTTTCAAGTTGCCTCTGCCAACGATGTTACCAAACAAAGCAGTGTGCGAGTCATCACAGAACTAACAAGGCAAAGCTGTATGAATTGGTGCTAAAACAAGTTTATTCTTGTTCCATGTTTATTCTTGGAGTGTGATGGATGGGAGTTCCCAAATATTTCAGCTGAGAGAAGTGTTCCTCTGATTGCATTCCTTAATGAAGCCCTGTTGTAAAGTCTATAGAAGACATCTTTAATGTGACACAACCTAACATCAAACAGAAAACCAGTCTCAGATCTTTAAAGAAGTGCAAAAATCCTATAATCACAAGTGACATTAACTGTTTTAAATGCATCCCCATTAATTTAGTTAACATCAATGTTTTCACTGAACTGAAGGCTCTTTTTGAAGCAAATGTAAAGTTTGCTCACATATATTCTGAATAGGAAAGAAAAATATATATTTTGGAACTAGAAAGAAAAAATTAAATTGCAAGTGTTGTTAAATTACTGTTTTGGGAAGTTTCCTGTTTTAAGTTATCATGTAAAATGTTTACTCTAGTGAAGGAGGACATTGCTTTAAAGAGATCAGATAACACTGCTCAAAGTCGATGAATACGATTTATACATTGTAGTACCTAAAGAATAACTGTTGCAGCAGACGCAAATCAATTAGCTCCCAAAGTGTGCTAAAGATTGAGTTTAATAAAAGAAACATAATCCATAATCAGCAAGGGGGTACCAATACGGTTAAAAACTATGTACATCATCATAATGATCCTGGATTAAAAATAAAAAGAATTCTGATTAATCATAGTAGATCATTCAAAACTTTGCGGTCTTGTGCTATCTAAAAATGTATTGCCTGTGCTAAAGCTTTAGCTGGTTGATATGAGTTGAGTGGTGCAGGTGAATAACAAAATGGCCAACAACAAATTCGCTATCAAAAAGCAGTCTGTACTTAATAACAAATGATCATTTGCCCCAGTCCTGAAAATAATAACAACACATGTATTTATCAATCCACTGGTGCACAGGAAGTGTAGTCTCAATCCACGCATGGCTGAAAATGTGGTGCACACAGGAAGGCTTCACCTTCCTTGAACATTGGACCACATTCTACAACAAGGACTATCTATATAGGCGGGATGGACTGCACTTAAATAAAAAGGGAACCGATCTACTCAGAAGCATTTAAACTAGAAGGGAAGAGGGGAGAAATCAACAAAAAAACAGAAGGGAGACTACATCAAAACAAGGGCAACAACTCAGGTAAGACAGCCATTAAATGTATTTATCTAAATGCTAGAAGTGTCAGAAAGAAAATGTTAGAACTTATATTATTTTCTTTGTATATGCTGCCACTGGGGAAAATCATTCGTAAACATAGTATAAACTTTCACTGTTATGCCAATATATTTCTGTAAAACCTGGTGACTCTACTGTTATTTCAATCTTATTACAGTGTCTTGCTGACATCAAAAGTTGGATGTCTCAAATTTTTTTGCAATTAAACTCAGATAAGACAACTAGAGCTTGCAAACTCCCTAAAAAATGATTTAGGCAACCTGACCTCTAATATAAAATCTGATGTAAGAAACTTGGGGGTTATATTTGATTCTGGTTTGAGTTTTGAGGTACATATTCGGAAAATTATAAAAGTGTATTTTTATCACCTACGTAACATTGCTAAAATTAGGTATTTTCTTTCTTTGGCTGATGCTGAGAAACTAATTAATGCTTTCGTTTCAGTAAGACTTGATTATTGCAATGCTTTATTTGCTAGACTTCCACATCATGTCTTATCACGTTTACAGCTTGTTCACAATGCAGCAGTAGGGTTCTGACTAGAACAAAAAAACGGGCTCATGTAACTCCTGTGTTGGCCTCATTGCACTGGCTTCCAATACATTTTACAATTGATTTTAAAATCTTACTATTAACTTATAAAGTACTAAATGGCTTAGCACCAGAGTACCTAAGAGAGATTCTGTCCCCATATAAACCACTGCGCACTTTAAGGTCGGCTAACACTGGACTCTTGTGCCTCCCAATGGTAACATTGAAAAGGAGAGGAGGAAGCACGTTTTGTTTTAATGCTCCCAAGCCGTGGAACTCTTTGCCTTCCTCTATTAGAGATTCTGCTTCGGTCAGCATTTTTAAATCAAGATTATAGATCAGCTTTTTTAACCTAATTTAGATATAAAGTTTCTGTTATCTATTTTTATCTCCTAACTTTGTATTTTATTTGTTATTCTTATTTATTTTATTTGTTTCCTATCTAGATACTTGTTATTTATTGTTATTATTATCATTGTATTTTGTTAATTGTGTGATTTTACTGTCTTATTTCTTGATCATGACACATACTGTCTGTAAAGCGCTTTGAGATACCATGGTATAAAAGGTGAGTGCAAAGAGTGCAAAGAAGAGCATCCAGAATTATCCTGGGTTTAAAAGGCATGTCGTATGCAGACAGGCTAAAAGAATGGAATCTGTTCAGTCTTGAACAAATAAGACTACGCGGCGATCTGATTCAAGCATTCAAAATTCTAAAATTTATTGACAATGTCGACCCAAGGGACTTTTTCGACCTGAAAAAAGAAACAAGGACCAGGGGTCGCAAATGGAGATTAGATAAAGGGGTATTCAGAACAGAAAATAGGAGGCACTTTTTTACACAAAGAATTAATTGTGAGGGTCGGGAACCAACTCCCCTGTAATGTTGTTGAAGGTGACACCCTGGGGGACATTTACACCTCAAATTCCTTCTCTCTCTGTGACAGTATGTGACTAAATATACCTAATGGTTCAAATCTGTTATATAAATGAATAAATAAATGAATATCTGGACACTTGACATTGTACAAACCAGGAATTTAAGGAAGGGAATACGTTATAAAAAGGCTATGTAATAAGTTGATTGTGTTGAAATCAGAATGTAATATCTAAAGGTAGAAAATTCCCTTAAAAAATAATTAATATTTTACTATATGGTTGATATTAACAGGCATTGTGCCATCACATTTTCATGGTTCTTATAGGGCAAGGAGCCCAGTTATCTGAAACAATAAAAAGTGTGCATGACTGCACTAAAACCCCTGTTCCTGAGTCTGAATGTGTTTTTGAAAGACCACTAAAACTCATCGTTGTGGCTAGGGTGCCATACGATCCTAACTGCTAGGGGCACTCTATCACACCTGTTACACCAATACCTGCCATTCAGGTGCTTATTGTCAGCCCTCTCTGTTACTTTTTTTGCCTTCTCCAATGTCTTGCAACAATGAGAGGCAGACTTTATATATTATAGCGTTATACACAGCAAACGAACATCTGTGTATGAGGGGAATGTCAGCACCAGGAGGTAAACACACAGACGTGAGTGTTGATATCCATATACAGACTAGGGGCAGAACCAAATAGTTGACTAGAAAAGTGACAGTTAGAACTGGAAGTCGATTCCCAGACAGGCTACAATTAGCTGTCCCGGTCCCATCATTTCTATTATCCATTCTCTAGCTACCACATTCACAATTGACCATTGAGACGCCAGGAACCAAAGAAGTACTTGATAACATACAAACTCAGCAAAATTGCTATGGGTATTCTTTACGCATTAAATATACAGTTAAAAAATCCAGCTATATTTGTTTTCTGTTCATGATTTTAAAAATATGACAAGAGACAAAAGATAGTAGTGAGAACAATCCTTTCATTACTGTCTTTTGAGCACTGATGACCCAGTTTGTCTTTGCAGAGGCAGGATGTTTGAAAAGCCTGTTGAGCCACTATGCCCAATAGGTATCACTACAAAAATAAACAAGTAAAATGGCAGCAAAGTCACTTTGTTCAGCCGAGTCCCACCGAAACAGCAACTACATCCACCTGGTACACCTCAAAACCCATGGGAAATATGTCCACATTGAGCACCAAAGCTGAGTTATCACGCAGTGTTTGTTCAGTTGTTTAAGTTATTATTATTATTATTATTATTATTATTATTATTATTATTATTATTTGTTTATTTAGCAGACACCTTTATCCAAGGCGACTTACAGAGACTAGGGTGTGTGAACTATGCATCAGCTGCAGAGTCACTTACAATTACGTCTCACCCGAAAGACGGAGCACAAGGAGGTTAAGTGACTTGCTCAGGGTCACACAGTGAGTCAGTGGCTGAGGTGGGATTTGGGGACCTCCTGGTTACAAGCCCATTTCTTTAATCACTGGACCACACAGCCTCCTGTGTGGTCCAGTGATTAAAGTTACCTGTTCATTAGAGTTACCTGTTCATTCCCTGATTATCAGATAACCAGCCCTATTCTGCAGCCTGGAAGTACTGATGAAAGTAATTCAATGTCGGGATCATGAATGCTTGTTTGGGTATAGTGAAGTGGTGATAATGGACTATTTTGCCGCAAGTCCCACCTGTTAAGGGGAGAAGAAGAAGTCATCGCCCTCTGAAAGAGGAACTGGCGATGCCAGGTCAACAGGGTGGACCATGATGAAAACATGCCCTTCACCCCAAAAGTCGAAAGACCAAGCGGATCCGCCAACTCCACTTAAGTGCAGGAATAATATGGATTTTAATATGAATTAGATTAAGGACTAATCTAGTCGCTCAGCAGAGAGGAACACCCCCCTCCCTTGTGGGAGGAAACCGATGGGGAGACGGACCACATTCTGGGCATACTAGCTATATTCTGTTTAGCCGAATAATTATCAGGGAGTGACTGATATCTGGTAAGGTACTGGTTAATGTTTACTTTGGCTGCTGAGGTTGCTGCACCTGTACAAAGGAATGGGGGGCATGGGGAGTATATTTGAGAGTTCCCAGGGGGAGATGCAGCTTGTCTTTTGCATGAATGAGGAACGACTAATATTCTGAGTTGTATTAATATCGTTTAATGAAAATGCTATATAAATAGCACAGTCAAGCAGCAATGACTTCCTGCTCTGTGGTACTGTTATTAATATGAGTCTTGATCGTACGCGTGACTAAACTCACAGTCCTGAGTCCGTCCCCCATAGTGATAACAGGTCGTGGTATGATTTCGCACTCAAGTATCCAGTTATGTGCAGTTAAAAATGTCTGCAAAATCAACAAGTGGCAGGCGAAGAGACTGCTTGATCTGGGAGCATTTTAAGTATTCAATTAAAAGCATGTGCAAGATAATTAAGGAAGTGTCACAGGGTGGCTTTGTGACTGACGTCAGACCAGAAAGGAATACACAGAGACAGTAGTGGAGTGTGTTGAAACTGAGCTCTCAGTGTTTTAATTGAACAAAATAAAAAGGTTTAAACAAAACAGAAGACAGGACACGGCACTTGCGCCAAAATAAATAGACAAACAAAACGGATTAACACTACACAGACGGTGGACGGACAGACACACAAACACGGTGAGTAAGAATAAACAAACAAGTATCGTGCCTCTTGCACGCAATAGCAATTGTTGTTGTTGTTATTGTTATTATTATTATTATTATTATTATTATTATTATTATTATTATTATTTCACTTTATTTTTCTCCTCCTCTCTCCCGTTCACTACTCACCGAACACCCAAACCCGAGTGAGTAAAACGTGCATCTATATATACTGTTGTGCCGGGATTCAATTACCAATTAATTATTCACTTGAATCCCAGCACGTGAATTAATTATGTGCAACCTCGTGCTCACATATTAAATACTTTAAATGCACGTGAAATGATGTGCCATCCTCATGCCTAAATACAATTCTACATCTTAAATAACTCGTGCTGCACACACCCATTTATATCCCGTGCAGCCATCTCTATACATCAACATTAACACACGCAACATACAACATATAACACACAAATGCACACAGGGGCGGGGCACATTGCCACAGGAAGACAGTACAGTATGTGGCCAAGTTAGGCCAAGACTCGTGTGTTGCACCTGCCTCTCCAGCATACGTGTAGCGTTTTTGTTTTTTTTTGATTGTGGGGATTTGACTGCAAGGCAGAGAAACAGAGCAGGATCTACCTTTGAAACCAGGGTCTTCTTGAAACTGAACACAATCTTTTGAAGTAACTTACAATAACTGTGGCATAGTTGTCCAAATCACATGGGTGTATGTGTTGCACTGTCAAATAAGAGAACTGGAATTTTAAGTGATTTTGTTGTTTGTTTTTTTGTATGCACTATGCAGCAACTCAGCGGTAATTAAATATTTTAGTATGAATGAATGTGTTGCTACTAATTTTGGAGCCTGAACAGATCAGCTGAGCAAAGGCAACAGGCTTGGGATTGTACAAACAAGTAAGAGCAACAAAACACAGAGCAGCTGAACTTCTAAGACACAAACCGCAGTAAAAGAGAACACATTCCCAGGGCATATTTTGCAGTTAGCAATAAGGATGAATTTAACATAAATTACCCTGCTATTATTTTTAGTGGAGACACAGAGAGGTGATCATAGCCCCATCTAGTGAAGGCATTTAGCGACGGCTGACTTTGAACTGGGTGTATACTGTGTATTGACATGGCAGTTCAAAAGAATGAATACATCATCATAAAAGAAGATGATTATCATTCAGCTTTAATTGCATGTCTTACTTTTGGTTTCCATTTTCTTGTTGTCTTTTCTTGTATGGGGTTGTTTTCATGTGGTTTTGGCTTACCTCAGCCTTTGTGCAATTGCTCATTTGTACCTGCCAGACGCAGGAAATTCCCTCTTAATTACTGTCTATAGAAGGGAATTTTCTGAAATGAAAAATCAGAAATCCCAGTTTCCCAGCTTTTGACAAGAGTTGATGCAAAAACTGTAAACTGATTACAGGAATATGGAAAATGAAAGTCATATCCTTGGCACTCATAATAAAAAGAGTTATTGGGAGATAAGATATTGCAATATATTTTGTTATTATTGCTCTCATGGCTTTAGTTTGAATAGTGACAGAATTACAGGAACACTTGTGAGCCTGCAGCTGTAAACAAACTGAAAAGCCAATAATTCTGTTTTGTTTTTTTAATACACTACAGTGTATTGTAACACACTTGAGAATCACAGTGACTAGCAGGCTGAACTGGGTTGAACACCAAGTTTATTGGCACTGACAAAGGCACGAAAGGCCACAACCACCAATCATTTTATTATTCTGTCTATACACAGCCTTGGTGCAATTGCTCATTTGTACCTGATAGACAAGTTGTTATAAACTTATAGGAGCGATTCGCCCTAACTTGTTTGATATGTGTTTTGTTTAGTGGGCTCGCCATACCTCTCTTGGCTTCATGGTGCCCACTTACGCTTTGTTTTGTTGCTCTTACTTGTTTGTACAATCCCAAGCCTGCCGCCTTTGCCCAGCTGATCTGTTCAGGCTCCAAAATTAGTAGCAACACATTCATTCATACTAAAATATTTAATTACCGTCGAGTTGCTGCATAGTGCATACAAAAAAACAAACAACAAAATCACTTAAAATTCCAGTTCTCTTTTTTGACAGTGCAACACATACACCCATGTGATTTGGACAACTATGCCACAGTTATTGTAAGTTACTTCAAAAGATTGTGTTCAGTTTCAAGAAGACCCTGGTTTCAAGGGTAGATCCTGCTCTGTTTCTCTGCTTTGCAGTCAAATCCCCACAATCAGAAAACAAAACGCTACACGTATGCCGGAGAGGCAGGTGCAACACACGAGTCTTGGCCTAACTTGGCCACATACTGTACTGTCTTCCTTAATTATTTTGCACATGCTTTTAATTGAATACTCAAAATGCTCCCAGATCGAGCAGTCTCTTCGCCTGCCACTTGTTGATTTTGCAGACATTTTTAACTGCACATAACTGGATACTTGAGTGCGAAATCATACCACGACCTGTTATCACTATCGGGGACGGACTCAGGACTGTGAGTTTAGTCACGCGTTCGATCAATTATATTAATAACAGTGCCACAGAGCAGGAAGTCACTGCTGCTTGACTGTGCTATTTATATTGCATTTTCATTAAACGATATTAATACAACTCAGAATATTAGTCGTTCCTCATTCACGCAAAAGACAAGCTGCATCTCCCCCTGGGAACTCTCAAATATACTCCCCACTCCCCCCATTCCTTTGTACAGGCGCAGCAACCTCAGCAGCCACAGTAAACGTTAATCAGTACCTTACCAGATATCAGTCACTCCCTGATAATTATTCGGCTAAACAGAATATAGCTAGTATGCCCATAATGTGGTCCGTCTCCCCACCGGTTTCCTCCCAGAAGGGAGGGGGATGTTCCTCTCTGCTGAGTGGCTAGATTAGTCCTTAACCCTTTGCGGTCCTATGTCGGACCTGGTCCGACATTGCAATTTTCCCTTTCCGGTCCAATGTCAGACCCTGTCCGACATCATCAAAAAGATGTAAAAAACAGATCTCTAGTCGTTTTTTTCTCCGGAAAAAGCCGAGAAAACCATTCAATGGCCGAGTGAGACCGATAGGAGCCGAGAGAAGCCGGAAAAAAAGGGGCGTATTGCATGAATACAGATAGCCCCGACACCACATAGATAACATGGACATAAACAAACAAGATAGCTGCTTCTGCATCCAGCGCTCAAAGAATATCACAGATGTTTTTTAGATGTTATAGTAATAAAATAATGACTTGGATCGCATTATTGAGGAGTTTGGTGATAAAACGAGTGATCAGGAGATGATTTATCGGTATGCACGACTGTGAAGAGGTATGTGAAAAATACAGCGAACAAGGGGTGAGGTGGGGCAGGAGATGCAGTACTGAGTGTCCTGTTGATATGCAGTGCCTTTTGAAAAATACTGTTAAACAGCGCGTCTAAAATAAACTGCGCGTGTGAAAATAAATTGGACCTGATGCGCCTGAGACGTGCTGAATAAATGGACCGCAAAGGGTTAATCTAATTCATATTAAAATCCATATTATTCCTGAGCTTAAGTGGAGTTGGCGGATCCGCTTGGTCTTTCGACTTTTGGGGTGAAGGGCATGTTTTCATCATGGTCCACCTTGTTGACCTGGCATCGCCAGATCAGTTCCTCTTTCAGAGGGTGATGGTTTCTTCTTCTCCCCTTAACAGGCGGGACCTTATTTTTGTAGTGATACCTACTGGGCATAGTGGCTTGTGGCGGAGTGTCCCGCCCCTATTATTATTATTTGTATTTGTTTGCGGCGCGGATAAAAGCGCCGCGTCTTTTGTTATTGTTTTTTATAGTTATATTTAAAAACCCTGTGAGGATGCATGGCTGATCAGCTACTGATTATTTAACTAGCTGACAGTCATGCATCCTTACCAAATGCGTGCAGACTCTGGCCGAGGGGTAATAAGATAAATAACAACTAGTTAACCCCTCGGCTAGAGTATAAGAACCTGCAGCTGTCCGTTCTGCAGGGTTGGAGTGTACAGAGGAGAGTACGGGGAGCGAGGAGAAATAACGACAGTTAGAAACAATTGCTAAAACGTGCTGGATTAGCCAGCACAACACTTACTTGTTTGTCTGTCTGATTCGTTTGGCCCTCGTGCCCTTTGTTTTGTTGTTTGTTTAAACCTTTTGTTTTTGATTTGATTTATTAAACACGCTGAGTGCAGTAGCATTCAGCTTCACCCGCCCATCCATTGTTTGGTTTCAGTTACTTCCTGGTCCGTGACGTCATCACACCTCACCACTGCGAGCCTGCCTGTCACATGGCTCAACAGGCTTTTCAAACATCCTGCCTCTACAAAGACCAGTTGGGTCATCAGTGCTGAAAAGACAGTAATGAAATGATTGTTCTCACTACTGTCTGTTGTCTCTTGTCATATTTTTAAAATCATGAACAGAAAACAAATATAGCTGGATTTTTTAACTGTATATTAGAGTAATAGAGTTATATGACTGTGAGCATCTGTATTAGGGGTATGAATTATGTATGATATTTTAATTTAATGCGTAAAGAATACGCATAGCAATTTTGCTGAGTTTGTATCTTATCAAGTACTTCTTTAGTTCCTGGCGTCTCAATGGTCAATTGTGAATGTGGTAGCTAGAGAATGGATAATAGAAATGATGGGACCGGGACAGCTAATTGTAGCCTGTCTGGGAATCGACTTCCAGTTCTGACTGTCACTTTTCTAGTCAACTATTTGGTTCTGCCCCTAGTCTGTATATGGATATCAACACTCACGTCTGTGTGTTTACCTCCTGGTGCTGACATTCCCCTCATACACAGATGTTCGTTTGCTGTGTATAACGCTATAATATATAAAGTCTGCCTCTCATTGTTGCAAGACATTGGAGAAGGCAAAAAAAGTAACAGAGAGGGCTGACAATAAGCACCTGAATGGCAGGTATTGGTGTAACAGGTGTGATAGAGTGCCCCTAGCAGTTAGGATCGTATGGCACCCTAGCCACAACGATGAGTTTTAGTGGTCTTTCAAAAACACATTCAGACTCAGGAACAGGGGTTTTAGTGCAGTCATGCACACTTTTTATTGTTTCAGATAACTGGGCTCCTTGCCCTATAAGAACCATGAAAATGTGATGGCACAATGCCTGTTAATATCAACCATATAGTAAAATATTAATTATTTTTTAAGGGAATTTTCTACCGTTAGATATTACATTCTGATTTCAACACAATCAACTTACTACATAGCCTTTTATAACGTATTCCCTTCCTTAAATTTCTGGTTTGTATAATGTCAGGTGTCCAGATATTCATTTACTTCGCCGTCACATTTAATAAATAAATAAATCATAACAATACCAACAATAATAATAATAATAATAATAATAATAATAATAATAATACAACAAAACAAATACAAAATAACTCAAATGAGACACAGGGGTGGAGGGGGAGACCCCGCTCTAAAAATAAATAAACAATCATGTACAGGGCTCCTCATCCTGTTACATATACCCCCCCTTTTGCAAAGCACACATGGCCCTAACGAGAAGCAAGGTGTCCACGGGGGCGGCCATGGTGGGAGGTACTTCATCCCCCACTTCTTCGTGGCTAGCAGCTCCCTCTTCCGGGGCTTCAGCCACACTATCTCCCGCAGCGAAACTGCTGCAGGGGGAGCTGGTCTCCTGACCTCCTCTCCCTTCTTCATGACCGACAGCCCCCCTTTGTGGGGCTCCAGCCACAGTATTTCCTGCTGTCACGCAGGACTGACAGCGACCCCAGGTGAAGTAGAGCCGGCAGCGACCCAAGTGAAGCGGGACCGGCAGTGACCCCAGGTGAAGCGGGACCGGCAGTGACCCCAGGTGAAGCGGGACCGGCAGTGACCCCAGGTGAAGCGGGACCGGCAGCGACCCCAGGTGAAGCGGGACCGGCAGTGACCCCAGGTGAAGCGGGACCGGCAGTGACCCCAGGTGAAGCGGGATCGGCAGTGACCCCAGGTGAAGCGGGACCGGCAGTGACCCCAGGTGAAGCGGGACCGGCAGTGACCCCAGGTGAAGCGGGACCGGCAGTGACCCCAGGTGAAGCGGGACCGGCAGTAACCCCAGGTGAAGCGGGATCGGCAGTGACCCCAGGTGAAGCGGGACCGGCAGCGACCCCAGGTGAAGCGGCACCGGCAGCGACCCCAGGTGAAGCGGGACCGGCAGTGACCCCAGGTGAAGCGGGACCGGCAGTGACCCCAGGTGAAGTAGAGCTGCAGGCAACCCCAGGTGAAGCGGGACCGGCAGTGACCCCAGGTGAAGCGGGACCGGCAGTGACCCCAGGTAAAGCGGGACCGGCAGCGACCCCAGGTGAAGCGGGACTGGCAGCGACCCCAGGTGAAGCGGAGCTGCAGGCAACCCCAGGTGAAGCGGGACCGGCAGTGACCCCAGGGGAAGCGGGACCGGCAGTGACCCCAGGGGAAGCGGAGCTGCAGGCAACCCCAGGTGAAGCGGGACCGTCAGCGACCCCAGGTGAAGCGGGACCGGCAGCGACCCCAGGTGAAGCGGAGCTGCAGGCAACCCCAGGTGAAGCGGGACCGGCAGTGACCCCAGGTGAAGCGGGACCGGCAGTGACCCCAGGTGAAGCGGGACCGGCAGTGACCCCAGGTGAAGCGGGACCGGCAGTGACCCCAGGCGAAGCGGGACCGGCAGTGACCCCAGGTGAAGCGGGACCGGCAGCGACCCCAGGTGAAGCGGAGCTGCAGGCAACCCCAGGTGAAGTAGAGCCGGCAGCGACCCCAGGTGAAGCGGGACCGGCAGTGACCCCAGGTGAAGCGGGACCGGCAGCGACCCCAGGTGAAGCGGGATCGGCAGCGACCCCAGGTGAAGCGGGACCGGCAGCGACCCCAGGTGAAGCGGGACCGGCAGCGACCCCAGGTGAAGCGGGACCGGCAGCGACCCCAGGTGAAGCGGGACCGGCAGCGACCCCAGGGGAAGCGGGACCGGCAGCGACCCCAGGTGAAGCGGGACCGGCAGCGACCCCAGGTGAAGCGGGACCGGCAGCGACCCCAGGGGAAGCGGGACCGGCAGTGACCCCAGGTGAAGCGGGACCGGCAGCGACCCCAGGTGAAGCGGGACCGGCAGCGACCCCAGGTGAAGCGGAGCTGCAGGCAACCCCAGGGGAAGCGGGACCGGCAGTGACCCCAGGTGAAGCGGGACCGGCAGTGACCCCAGGTGAAGCGGAACCGGCAGCGACCCCAGGTGAAGCGGGACCGGCAGCGACCCCAGGTGAAGCGGAACCGGCAGCGACCCCAGGTGAAGCGGGACCGGCAGCGACCCCAGGTGAAGCGGGCATGGCATCCCTGAGTAGAGTGTGCGTGGCATCCCTGAGCGGAGCAAGGCAGGCATCCCTGGGCGGTGACGCGCCGGCGTCCCGGGCAAGGCAGAGCTGGCAACCCCAGGCGATGCCGGCAGCAGACCCTTGGGAGGCGACGGCGGCAGCGGACCCTTGGGAGGTGACGGCGGGAGTGGAGCCCCTGCTTCCAGCCAGACTACTTCGCCTGGGGTCGTTACTGGCTCTGCTTCGCCTGGGGTCGCTGTCAGTCCTGCGTGACAGCAGGAAATACTGTGGCTGAAGCCCCACAAAGGGGAGCTGTCGGTCATGAAGAAGGGAGAGGAGGTCAGGAGACCAGCTCCCCCTGCAGCAGTTTCGCTGTGGGAGATAGTGTGGCTGAAGCCCCGGAAGAGGGAGCTGCTAGCCACGAAGAAGTGGGGGGTGAAGTACCTCCCACCATGGCCGCCCCCATGGACACCTTGCTTCTCGTTAGGGCCATGGCCACTCCCATGGACACCTTGCTTCTCGTTAGGGCCATGTGTGCTTTGCAAAAGGGGGGGTATATGTAACAGGATGAGGAGCCCTGTACATGATTGTTTATTTATTTTTAGAGCGGGGTCACCCCCTCCGCCCCTGTGTCTCATTTGTGTTATTTTGTATTTGTTTTGTTGTATTTATTATTATTATTATTATTATTATTATTATTATTATTATTATTGTTGTTGTTAGTATTGTAAGATTTATTTATTTATAAAATGTGACAGCGAAGAGCTGTAGGTTTTGTTAGGCATCCACAATTTAAAAACCTTGCGTAGAAGGTGGCCATCTCCTGAATTAATTAAGTGATTAATTTGTTGCTAATAAGGTGATGGTCACCTGCATATAAGCCTGCAGTTCTCCCTGCTCTGTGTGGGTTGTTCAGAGGAGAGAACAGAGCGACAGAAAGAGAGGAGAAAGAAACGAGAAAGAAACAAAACGAAACAGAAAGTAAAAATAATCTAGGAACAGTGAAGGCGATTTGCCCAGCCTGACCTGGATCATTTGTCTAGTGTTTTGTGTTTGTGATTTTTGTTTTTGTTAAAACCTTCATTTTGCTCTGTGAGCAGTGTTCTTGTTTAAATATTTATTTTATTTTTGTTATTTAAATAAACGGTGCACATCGCGTCTTTTTGCCCTGCAGTACTGCCTGTGTGTTTTCTTCCTGCGTCTGGTCTGACGTCACCACTTAGCCATCCTGTCACACCCAGCTTTTGACAGAGTTGATGCAAGAACTGTAAAGTGATTACAGGAATATGGAAAATGAAAGTCATATTTCTGGAACAAGATAATGCAAAGAGTTGGGAGATAAGATATTGCAGCTGTAAACAAACTGTAAAAGCCAATAATTCTGTTTAGTTTTTTTTTAATACATTACAGTGTATTGTAACACACTTGGGAATCACAGTGACTAGGAGGCTGAACTGGGTTGAACACCAAGTTTATTGGCACTGACAAAGGCACGAAAGGTCACAACCACACCGTAACTAATCATTTTATTATTCTGTCTATACACAGGGAGCTCTTTCACAGCCCGTCTCTATTTACCACACCTAACATGGCCGCCCCCAGTCCTGAACCTATACAGAGGACTGTAAGATTAAATATATAATATGTTTGTGTAAAATATATAAAGATAAATATATTCTCTGAAAATCAAATGAACCGAAGTACGATCTCGTAAATGCGTAATTTTATTAAAAACTTAACACAAGAGCAAATGGAACTGAGATGTAAAATTTGTGTTTGGCAAAACTTGTTTTCCTTCTTTGTCCACAATAACAACAAATGATTCCCACACCGCAGACTTGCATTTTTCTGTGAGCTTTTGTTAATGGGATTCATTTCTCTTAAGTTTTTCTTTCACTTCCTTCATAAACAAATCCATTACTCCGACTTTTAAGAATGATCAAAAAGAAACACCTTCGATATGAGTCACGTGTCTGCTGCTGCGCTCAGCAAGCCATGTAATGTGCTACTGGGGGAAGCCAATCCACGCAACAGGAATTATAAACAATGATTTTTAGTACCAAAGCGAGCCTCTTTAATAGTAAATTGACAGTTTGTGTATTACTGAGTAAACAAAATTGGACACGAAAACCCGTTCGGTACGGGTCGGGTCTTGGGTCCTCGGGTCCAGGCAGACCCATCAAGACCTCTACCATGCCGTAGTTGACTGGAGTTATGTGACCCGAGCTGAAGATGATGGCGCTAAGTAAAGTGAAGGTCAACTAACACATGATAGAGCCTTCATCGAAAAGGCACTATCGCTATTAGAAAATATTTTTTCTCATTATTTTCTTTACAAAGCCACTTTAAAATCTAGATTTACCTTAAACTTGTAATGATTCGCTGGGTACCCTTCCGCTGAGAATAGTGTGACGAACCTCGGTTCCTGCAGGCAGAGGCTTCTCATAGGCGGAGGTCGGACGCGAACCCGGGACTTCCCGCTTTGAAGCATAGCTTTGATACCGCTGTACAAAGGAGCCGAGCTTCCTTGTAGCCCTGACCCTACCCCCATGCACGCTATAATAGTTTTAGGAAAACAGTCCTGAAAATAAAGAATCACATACATAATCAGAGAAAAAAAAAAAATAACTTTATTAAACAAATAAAGTTTTACTTGTCAGAGTTGCTTATAGTGTTTCTGGACAGTGCCAGATATCTGAATGGAGAAATATTACTGAATTGTCTGTGACCAGCTGTGATTGGCTTACTCAGCAGTTGCAGGTATAGAACTGTTTGCTTTCATTGGTGCAAAGTATTGAATGGCTGTTTTTTGTGGATAATACAATTAACTTAGACCAATTGTGTCTTTGATTAGTATTTTCTGTCGAACTGAGCTTTCATTACAGCAAGTCTAAATGAAAAAGCCAGCACTTGCACGTATTGATTTGATTCACAGTTGATGCTGTGACGTAGCAGCGGGCATCCATCTAATAGAAGCCCGCTAGAGCTGGAAGCTGATTGGCTGATGGTACTGAATTGTTTTCTAATTTACATTGCAAATTCCATTCTCTTCTGCATTGAAGCACTTGATCACAAGATGCCGTTTCAGTTGTAGTTGCAACCAACAGCTGTTTACAACTACAATAGCACAACGGAGACCTGTTTAAGAGCTGTCAACAATTGGATTTACTTTTAGGTTGTAAACAGTTTGTGCAAAGGGTTTACAATAGAAGAGACATTTTTGACCAAGGACTGGTGCAGATATACAGAAATTGTATTAAAAAATATGAATACATTATAAAAGGCTATTTAGTAATTAGCTTCAAATCACATATTCATTTTTTATGATGTCAGTCATTCTGAGTGGTTCGATTTACTTATTACTCATTTTTGTGTTTAAATCTTTTGTGAAGGTTTTTGCACTATAAGTTCAACAGATGCTCTTCAGTTCTAGTTATGTGCCGTATAAATGTTGTTGTTTATTAGAAAGTGCACAAAAGAATGCCAAAAGGACCACGCCACTGCTCATGCTATAGCACCTTGAAAGGATATGTTTTGATACCAGATAAGCTTTAAGACTTTAAGCAGCTCCTGAATCCTCTGGTTAACTTTGTTCTCTGTAGAGGAAATTTGCCTCATGTGATAACAGTCAAGGAGATTTTTTTCTTTTTATTATTATTATTTCTAAGAAGATTAAGAAAGGACAAAATGTCACACTTTACTCTTTTCAGTTGCCGCATCACATTTCGGTTTCAGTTTTTATTTTGTTGTTAAGATTATTATTTAGTTTTTATTTCGTTTTTGTTTCGTATTATTATTTAGTTTCAGTTTAGTTTCAAGTAACTCTGTTTAAGAAAGACTCATTACAGTTTCAACACTTTTTTTTGTTTCATTTTGAAAACTAACATGTTAATCCACTTTCAGGTTCAGACAGTTTACTGCATTCATTTAAAAAAAAAAGATTTTATAACTTAACATTCTACTTTCTTTACTCAGTGCACTCTCCTTCATTAATTACACCCTGGAAACAACTAAGTGAATAGTCTACAGTGGTTTCAGAGCACTGTGGTTCAGTTTTAAAAAGACCCTGGTTTCAACGGTTGATAAGGCTCTGTTTCTGCACAAATGGAAAAAATGCGAGGCAGGTGCTACAGCTCTTGCCCAAACTCAGATATTTTTAGATAGATATTTTCTAGTCCCAGCCAAAATGTGAGAGTATTCATCATGTCACTGTAATTACTTTCCTAGCATTCAAGAATATATTTCCCTAATTCCCTCTCACAACTCCCTGTTGTTGGTCTGGTATTGGATGACCCACAGTTGACAGATGTGCTGCTGATTCTTTTGGCTAGAAATGTCAATCTCTTTAGTGTTAGAGGAACAGAAGCTCATGATTCCTCATCATTGATTGCTTGAACTTTATTTGTTGAGTCAACAGCTGCCTGCCATTTTATGTAGGCTTTTGCAGCATTCAGCAGCTCTTCCATTTCAGGGTTAAGAAATAATGGTGCGACTGATGGGTCCATCAAACAGGCTGCAGGTGGTAGCATGTCACATTCAACAGAAGTGGGATTCAGGATTAGTTTAAATCTCTTGCATAGAGACAGCAGCAAACTCTTGAGCAAGTATGGTGTTTTGACTGGAGCTCTGCAAATGGTGGCAGTTGATGACTTATAACTTCAAGTCTGGACCATTCATTAGCCAACAAAGAATCCAAGCCCAGTTCAATCAGTGGGTTATTCAATTAACTTTAGATCTCTAGCAGCAATTGACTCAGAAACAATGAGCTATTTCATCTTGTGAGGAAGTCTGCAACCAGTGATTCATTTTGGGTAAGTTTCTGTGTAGCAACTGATGACATTCTGACATTTTTCAGAAGCCTCTTTGCCTTGCCCAAGAGATGCATGTACTGTAACTTGAATTCCTCTCAAGCTCTTTCAGTACAAGCTGCAATGTCTGTGCAAGGCAGGGAATCTGCAAAAGTGTGAAAGATGTGCAACCTGTGCTAGATCTTCATTGTCGACTTCTGTCAGTTTAATACTCATTATCACTACATGATGTGCATTTAACAGCCTTGATCATGCTGTTCCCAATGTCTGTTATAATTAGCTGTACGTTTTTTGGATCGATTTGCCACTGACAAGCTGCACTCAAGTTTCTCAGCAATCATCACACACAACTTTATCAGGATATGCAAATGGGGTCCAACTTGCAGACAGACCTCTTTTAGACAATATGCCCATGTTGATGGTAGTTCTCTGTGCTGAAGCAATTTTTGTTTTACTACATCCATGGATTTCTACATTTTTATACATTATTTTTGCAGGCCCTAAAATCATTTTAAAAAGTTTCTATTAAGTGACTGCAGTACAGAAGCAGTATATTTGTGAGAGCCTCTCGAGTTTTGATATAAAAAAATATAATGTCCAATTCCAAATCTCTAGAACATTATTTACTGTGAATTGAGTTCTTAAGTTGGTAGAGTTTTTACTGACAGTTCCCTGGCCACATACCGTTCTGTCTTTCTTTGTTATTTTGCACACACTTTTGTTGGTGTTACTAAAATACTCAAAATAATCCCAAATCAAATATTCTCTTTGTCTGCCACTTGATGGTTTTAAGGAGGATATTTCTACCTGTTCTACAGAAACAAACTGTTTTGTGCACCAAACTTTACCACGAGGCACTGAAGAGGGAGTTATATCATTAGTACAGCTCACTCAGACTGTCAGTTGGGGAGAAAATGGTGCCCTGTGCCAGAAAGCTGATGAGTGTAATTTTTAGGGAGACATGTATGAAGCATGTGCAACGGCATTAAGGACACAGCGCAGAGTTTACGCCGGTCTGTATGTCTCATGACACTTTTGGCAAGTTAAGGCCGTGTTAGCAGCGCCAAAAAGCGATCTGCCGTGCAATGCGCTCCGCTGCTCATTAGCCATGCATTTTAAGTCGTGTCAAGCCTTAATTATATGCATGGGCAACTGTAGGTGGGGCTCATTTGTAAATGAAGTCTCTGATATTAAAATGAGATTTATGAAGCAGCAGAACAGCAGCGCCAGCCCTAAAAGGGTCCACAAATAAGATTTCACATTGGTCTTATTTGGACGCAAAGAAAAAGTCACAAAGCAGGTGATAGGAAAGTGCATAATGGCAGCACTCAAATAGGGGCCTGGAAAATTCACAGTATTTTTAAAAGAAATTCATGAATGACAATTAAAACGAAACCGACATTTTATTAAAAAAAAAAAAAAAATCTATTTACATTATATTCTACTGATGTAAGTTGCCTAAAATGTGTTACCATTGATAATTCATCAAGAACATCACCCAAAAACCAAGGCATTGAGCCAGACCGTATGAAATTAATATGGGAGGTGAAGAGTACAGTAATGTAAAATATTGTAAGGAAAATAAAATGCATATTTTTCATGGTAGGCAGTCTTAAAAAATCTTGAAAAATTAGTAATTTCTTCCATTTATAATTAGTAAAACTCACATCTGAACTCTCCTTCACACTTACCAACCGTTGCTTTTCAGATGGTACTTTTGATGTCAACTGCATTCCTTCATGTGACCCCTTGAAATGGAATGCAGGGACCTGGCAGTTTAACAATGTGAGCCCTACAAAGTGACTTCAATATATGGAGGTCAGATATTTTAAGCACTTCCCTAACAAGATGACATTTCACTGTCAAAAAGTCATATTTTCTGTGCATCTGCTTTAGCCTGTTTGTCGTCCTTGGACTTGACAACTGTGCATCTCTCCCTGTTATCATCCTTGTCTTCAATATAACTTTTTTACTTTAGCGACCAACAATAAACCAACTACATTAGGTCTTATACTCAAGGATCATGAGAGATCTAAAAATGCTTTGCCTCAAGGCAATAGAATAGAATAAGTACAGACCTGGCATATCAGTGAACTACTTACAAATAGCATTACAATTACACAAATGTATCCCACTACTTCAACAGAAGTGTCCTTTTGTACAGTATGTGAATTATTAACTGAGAGAAATACAGAGGGTGTCAAAGGTTGGAAATGTATTGCAACTTATATTGTCATTAGCTTAATCATTAAGGACTATAGGATTTTACAACAGAGGCGTGTCTCTTCTGAGGAAAACATCTCTCTGGGCTCCTCTCAGTAGCCAGAATTACTGTTAATATCACTCTAGATTTTAGGTTGAAATGTATTTCCTTCTTAAATACAATGTATATATATATATATATATCAGGTTTTTTTACGTTTAAATTTTGAGGAGGCACTACCTCCTGTCTCCTCTGAAGAGCCTGCACTGTACTGTATAGTTAATATTTTCCAGTGATTTAGCACATTAATAAGTTATTCATCAGGCTCATTGCACTCCAAGTTATGAATAGAATAAAATGAAAAAGGTTACACTTGAATAAATGTAAAAAGCAGTATAAAAGGATATGAAAGGTCACTATACATCTGAAAAAGAAAGGAAGAACAACTCAACAACATAATGGACGTTTTTATATTTTTGGAAGCATTTTTTTTTAACTGGGTTTAAACTCTCACGTATGATGAAGTCATTTTAAGATTTAAATATTCCTATAATTGTACTACTATATGTATGATACATATGTATTGAGCACAGTGACACAACTTGAAATTATTTCAAGTGCTTTGTTTGGTTAAATATTGATGATTTTTATACACCTTGGATGCAATCTGAACTGGCAGCAAGGAACATCAACAAATTCTGTGGATTCACTTTTCTTTCACTCAAGAAACTATGGTGGGGTTCAAGTTCTCACGTGCTACAGTATTGTAGGTGGGCTTTCTGCCCTCGACTGCAGACTTCCTGATGTAAAATATGTGATGAATTTGTGGATGTCTTATGATCTGGAAGTGGAACATTTGAATGCTCTGCTGCATTGTAAATAATATTGTTTATCGTGGAGAGCAATAAATATAAAATAAATAAAACAAATAAAAAACATATATAGATAAAAACAAATCCTTTCCAGATATGAATCTTTTATAATGGAAAAGTATGGGTACCAATACTCTAACAAGGTTATTATAGGATATTGTTTATTGTTTTTAAAATAATCTTGATTTCTTACTGCAGTGTAAACTCCCTAAAAACACTTTCAAGAGCAAGCTGGAACCTGTGTTACAGATATATCTTTCCAGTAACTGTCCTGAAGTGTGGGAACCATACACCAAACTATGGGATCATATATATATATATATATATATATATATATATATATATATATATATATATATATATATATAATTACATTCTGTCAGGATTTGGTCAGATACCAGAAAAAAAAAATACATTTAGTGATTTGAGCATTTACAAATGATCAAAGAATGAAATTAAAGGTTATTTCAGTCTTTGAGTTAATTATTTTGATCAAATTGCGAAATGTAAAATACCCAACAAGCAGAGAGCGAAACATAAAAGAAGAGACAGCTTCGAATTAAATGTCAATTGTCTATTAGTTTATTCCTAATTTGGACAAAGTACCCAAAGTAAACAAACATTCTCTTCGTACAGCAGCAGAAGCCGATTCTGGAGCTATGCAAGACTTCATTTTTGTCAAACAAAGAAGCGCTTCTGTGTGCGTAAGGGCGCTCAGTGCAATTCTAAATGACACAGCAAACACAGTCACAGTCACAGTCTTGCAAAAATAAATACAGTGATTTGTATGTTTCTAAATCTAAATTGTGATTTTTTTAAAAAAATGAGCTCTCATTGCTCTCATTGTGGTTTCTTTATATGTATCTAATTTTGTTGAACTACTTTAATTTTACCTGACTGTTATTATCTTAACAATCAAAACAGTGTTTTAAAATGAGGCTCAGTAGCCCAGTGGGCAATAGTTCAATCTATTTTTCCTCCTCCTATAATGAGGCTTAACCAACCACAGGACAGGATTTCCAATCTGTGTATATATATATATATATATATATATATATATATATATATATATATATATATATATACTGTAGCAGCATTTTTTTCATGACAACATCCACAGAATTCCAAATTTACTGCACTGTGTTTACTTTTCTTTCTACACAGCTGAAGAAGAACTTTTGCCTGAAACATCCTGAAATAAATGTTTTTTTAATCATGTTACTCTGCCAATTCAGTTATACCTCCTTTAGTCTTTATAGTCTCCGTGTATAGGAACACCTCCTAAGAGTACATGTAGTGACTTTACTAATGGGTGCATCAATTGACGTCTCAATTGACCACCTTCATCTGCTGTCAGTATAATGACTTTGTTAATGGATATTGTCAATTGCACCCTTTCATTTGATTAACAGTACCTGCTGCTAATAACTGTTAATGAACTGTGGGGGGTAGATAAAAAAGGGACTGACAATGGTTGAGCAGAGTTGCAGGACGGGTGCTGTATATGTGCTATGCGTGTAGTGAAATAACTGATGTCTGAACTTTACGAAACCACGGAATATTGCGTTTGAAGTGGACTGTGAATTTGTGTGATTGTAGCGCAAGGAAGTCTAGAAAGAGAATCTCCGCTGGAGTTGAAATCGCGGAGCGCCGGCTCTGATTTGATGAACTCTATTGCTGCTAACCTGAAAGCTTGCTGAATCGCTTTATGTTCTATACACCAGATTGGTAACGTTGAACTTCCTTATCGCTCTAACTGCAGTGTCCTTAAACAACCGTTTTGCAATATCTTGTACACTGCATCCTGTCCTATATTATTGCATGCTTTCTAACTGGGGGGAGGGCCTGGTTTTAGCTATATACTGTGGGTGGGTCACCTATACTCTGGAGGGAGGGATAACATGTACTACAGCAAAACCCTACACTACGTGTTTCAGTGGGAGGCTTTATGCTTTACTCTTTGATTATTGATTTGCCACGTTTGATTTTTGCCTTTATTGATTTAATTGAGTTTTGTATTTTTTTTTTTTGATGAGTTGTTGTCACATTTATTTTCTTTTACACACTAGTCTCTTTAATCACCCCAGTGAAAACGCCTACTCTAGGGAAATCTGGCTGAGCTCGAGTGCCCCCCCTACTGACTGTAATCGTGATAACATTTCTTGATGGAATTTAGCCTGTGGTATTTTACTTATTTATTGGGTTTTTAACTATTTATTGTAATTTAATAAAAGCTTTGAACTATTACTTCTGCTCACAGACTGCTGTTCATTTTAGCCACAGGACAATCTATCTACCTATTATTAGTGGTTGCACAAGCGCACCTAACTCTATTCCGGACCTTACCGGATAACAAAGGTGGTGGCAGCAGTCACGAAACGTGGCATTCACACTGACTTAGGTGGGTTTGTGTGACAGAGATCAAATGGTGCTTGGTGTTAGATCTCCCTCTCGACCTGTGAGGGCGCTGTGTAACGGGAACAGAGTACCCTTAACTAAATGGCACGACAATTTATTCCGTAGGGTAGGTGGAAGTTGGTCATTTTGGAAAGGTGCGCAGCTACGGTATCCAAACTCAATGACCCAGACGGTAAACGGTGTGGCATCCAAGGATTGGAGGAGCGGATGCACTCGTTAACCTCGGGGTCATGAGCGAGGAGATAAATAGTGGACTTAGCATACGTGATCTGTTCCTTGGTAAATGGTTAGTGCTGAAAACCTAGGAGGAGTCTGTGTGCTGTTTCGTGAACTGTGAGTTTTGTCTTGTGTTTGTTAGTGTTTTGTAAACTGTCGTCTATTTTTTTAATAGACTACCAGTTGCACGATCTGGAGCTGTAGCGAAAGCCAGCATAAACCCGGACATCACTTTCACTCCTGCATTTCATGGAGAACTGTATTACACCACTTGCACGTATTCACTGTCACTAAGAACTGTGTTTGTGTTTTGTGTTTAGTGTTGGTGTGTAAAACTGGATTTTTGGTTACGGGTAAAACCCGGGGGAATTACAAATACCGAGTGATACACGCTGCTGTATCACTCCAACATTATTATTTACAAGTGTTTCCATAAGGCTCTGAACATTGTTAATTAAATCAATAAACACCCTTGCACCTGGAAATCAATGTTTTGTATCCGCTCTGCACTGCACTCACCTGTATTCACTTACCACTTTGCCACAGTTTGTTATATACACTTCGGCTTAGGGAACAACCTTGTGGTAAAACTGAATTTTCCATTGTAAATGCTCTGCCTAAAGGAACAGGAAATTCACTATTGCTAACCAATTAAAAACTCATTATCATCAAACACAAATTCAAATGGTTTATCCAATCTTTTCAAAATAGTAATCTGGAGCTGCTGCTGCATTTTTTTAATGTGTGTAGGGGTGCTTTGTTAATTGAGATTAGTATTATAGTTTATTAACATACGCTTGCCTATTGCTTTTCTGATGCTTATTCTATTAATTTCATATGCTGATGCACGTGTGTCATGAAATAAGTAATAAATACATTTGTATTTTTTAATTCATATTGTAATTGGCCTTGGTATGTTGTGTCTAGTGTTTTAACCCTGACGCGCCAGTCGGTGCCTCAGAATCAATGACGCAAACTCTCTTCAGGGATGTCTCATGGCAATAATAAGCTGTGGGGCAATCAAATCAGTCTTTCTGAGCCATGTATTCGAATAAGCCTAGGCACTAAGAACCAAAAAAATAATAATAATTGTATCCCTACAGGCCAAATTTGATGATACACTTAAAAAACGTCATACAGGAAACACGTCTAACACCACATATTTTAAGATCGAAAGGAGTGTGTACTTGACTGTGTGTACCACTTGTGTTGATTTGTTTGTTTGTTTGCTTAAAGTGGTGGTCACATTTGTTGCATCACCCCATGATTTTTAAGTTTACTGCTTTATTACCATATAGTTCGTTTTTCTACAGACCTTTCTTTTGTTTTTGTTTTGTTATCATTGATTTCCTATTCGTGGTTTTATTGAATTCTAACGTTAGTATGATTTTCTCTTCATACTGCAAAATTATTGAAATTCAGGAAATATACAGTACATTATGTTTATATGCCAAAAATGAAATCAATTTATACTAAAAACATTTTAAAAAACCTGTTTGACACATTTACTAAATTAATTACCAGACGTATAGTTAAAAAGTAAACAATAGTTACAACAACTGTTTCTCAGAACAAGACAAGAGAATGAAATATAATGAGTAATGTAACGAGTAATATAACACGCTTTTTATTAAGTAATAAGTAAGGACATTATATTAAGAAACAAATAACAAGTAATACGTAACTGTTTTTCAGTAACGTGCCCAACTCACAGCATAAACACTTGATCAAATATCACCCAGTTAAACACATGAAAAACAGTGAGAAAGGTGCAGTTGTTGGGCGTTGCCATGATGTTAAGCTTCAGGAATGTGCTTTCTATTGAACTAAAGGTAATTAAATACAATATTTGGTGATAACAGTCTGTTCGACATAATTCCCTCAAAGCCACTCATAAGTCTCCCACAGGGAATGAAAGTAATGAAATGACTGAACTGATGTGTACAGAATGACAACGATAACATTCTTGATGCAGCTAATTGTATTGCACAGTCAACAGTGACTGCAAGGGTTAATGCAAAACCATAAAAGCCTCCAAAGAAAAAATAGTCTGATTGCATTTTAAAGGAAAGTCAAAAATATGTTTGCTTTACCCCAGGAAGACATACAAAATCTGGCATTTTCAAGAGGAACAAAGTGGTTTTCAAGAAAAGGTAAGTCTAATTCTAGAAGAAGCATAAAAAACACATTATGAGTATTTCACAGGAAATTAAGATGTTACACAGTAGGTATAACTAGCATACACTGTTTGGTAATTTGCCTACATTAGAATTTATCAGTTACATCTTTTAAAGAAAGCATGCATCTCTTAAAAAAAAAAAACATAACAGGCTGTTATTATGCAGTGGTTTGGTATCTGTAACTAAATAACAATATCATAATTAGTATCATATTTGTGGCAACTTAAGCCTAAATCTGCAATAAGGATAAAATAACAAATATGATTTCCTATTAATGTACTTCTTCCAAGTAAAGGTAATACTCCTAATAACACCTGAAAAGTCTACTTGTGCAACATTAAGTCCAATATAATAATGATTCTTTCATGCTAAATTATTTTTAAACTTTCATTTTCATATAACACAATTGACTATTATTATTATTATTTATTTCTTAGCAGACGCCCTTATCCAGGGCGACTTACAATTGTTACAAGATATCACATTATACATTATTTCACATTATCAGTTGGGTTTTTACTGGAGCAATCTAGGTAAAGTACCTTGCTCAAGGGTACAACAGCAGTGTCCCCCACTGGGGATTGAACCCACAACCCTTCGGTCAAGAGTCCAGAGCCCTAACCACTACTCCACACTGCTGACTAGGTGCTGCAGTCAAAAACGTTGGCTACGCGACACAACAATGAAAAGAAAGAGGACACTGTCTGTTACTGTGACACGACGGCTACACTCTCTTTTATTGATCAGTCACTAGTAGATGACAATTATAGTTTAAAAACAAGACTGTAGTAGACTGCTTGCAGGGAAGAATCCATTTAAGGTAATTATTAATTCATTTTACTGGGTATAAGTATTTTAAATATGAAGCTAATTATATATAAATTATGCAACCTACTTATTCATATGTATTAATTAACTGTTTCGTTTGCAGTTACATTTTCAATCCCAATTTCAATGAGTTCACACTGAAGGCCCTTTCCTTGTTTTCTATCATTTAATCTTTTTACCACTGTTACTGATTGTATGCAATTCTTGAGAAGACCAGTAATCACTACATTGCATGTACATTGCGTATTTATTTTTATTAGGGTAGTGGAGAATGAGATGATTGCTTATAAAGAATAATTATAGAAACTAAAATAATCCTGAGTTGCACAGTCTTATCTGTGGGAACTGTTTGTAATCTGTTCATACCTATATTCATTTTTTCTTCTTCTTTGTTATTGCATGCAATTATCACTTTTTACAGCTGTTATTACTGAGGGCACAGTTGGACTGTGTAACGTTTTTGCCACGCCACCTGAGGGTTACAAAATATTGACAAAAGACAATATAAAGATTACTGTTGTGCTAAGCTGGTTGCAAAAACAAAATATTTTGTTTAATTATATAATGATTCCTTCCTAATAATTGTAATTGTGATGGCTTTACAGTTATAATATGTATAAGTGGATGGAACTAATTTCACCCCAAAAATAACTCACACAAGGTATAAGCTTTGTGCTTTTGTCTTACTCAGAAAAATACTCATTAGGAAATGGTGTTTATTCTTGTTACTCGGCACAGTCCTACTAAATAAACAATACAAACAATGCAATTGTTTATTCAATAAATATTTATATTGTTAAACAATTATATACAAGGACAATACAACAGTGTTACCTTACAGTTCCTTGCTCTGTTGACATTCTACCAATTTGTATAAATAATTTATTATTGTAGCTGTTTTCATCGATACGTACTGCAAGAAATAACTCTTTCAGGACTCTGGCCCTGCACTGGAAAATGAATCAGGCTTTTCTCTGGTGTTCATTTGATTTGGTCCCACCCTTAGTCCGTTTGTAAACGAACCCAGTGTGAATGCAGCCTTAATAACAAATGACAATCTCACATTGATGTACTGCATTTTATCTGCTGTTTATGATGATATTTAGGGTGAAATGAATGTCTACATTATACAACAACTGCCATGTAAGAATTTCAAACTAGATAAGTGAGGTGTTTAAAATAATGTATTTTTCCTTAACCAAATGTAAACATTTGTAACGTCACTTTTTTAAATGTAGTCAGCCTGCTTGCCCTGAACATGCTGGAATAAAACAGTGAATGCAAGCTCACTGTTAGTTGAGGCATGGCACGCATACGGGAGGCATGCCCCACTGGAGATTTAAAGAGCATTAAAACCACTATATTTGAGTCACACGGCACTTACACTAAAATACCTCTATATCTCTATCTGGATTATTTTAGCATAATGAATATGGAATCCTACTGGAGTTACAAAAGAAGTACATAGAAGCTGAAAAGATATAATGCAGGATGTTGTTCTTCTTGCCCCTTTGGACTGCAACATTACTTGCAAATAAATTCAGATAGATAACAAATTTGGTAACCCCCAAACTTGTACAGATGACCGATATAGGCTGTTACCCCAGTGGCTTTTCTTGCATATGTTTTGAGAAGATCTGATCAATGTCTGATCTAGAATCAGATAAAGCATACTTTGCTTAGCCAGTGTGTGGACTCCAGTCCATAAGGTTGCTGCTTACAATGCATTGATTCACTTTGACAGTTTATTCATGTTATTTCTTAAGTTTTTTTTTTTTTATATATATATATACAGTACTGTGCAAAAGTTTTAGGCAGGTGTGAAAAAATGCTGTAAAGTAAGAATGCTTTCAAAAATAGACATGTTAATAGTTTATATTTATCAATTAACAAAATGCAAAGTGAGTGAACAGAAGAAAAATCTACATCAAATCAATATTTGGTGTGACCACCCTTTGCCTTCAAAACAGCATCAATTCTTCTAGGTACACTTGCACACAGTTTTTGAAGGAACTCGGCAGGTAGGTTGGCCCAAACATCTTGGAGAACTAACCACAGTTCTTCTGTGGATTTAGGCAGCCTCAGTTGCTTCTCTCTCTTCATGTAATCCCAGACAGACTCGATGATGTTGAGATCAGGGCTCTGTGGGGGCCATACCATCACTTCCAGGACTCCTTGTTCTTCTTTACGCTGAAGATAGTTCTTAATGACTTTCGCTGTATGTTTGGGGTCGTTGTCATGCTGCAGAATAAATTTGGGGCCAATGAGATGCCTCCCTGATGGTATTGCATGATGGATAAGTATCTGCCTGTACTTCTCAGCATTGAGGAGACCATTAATTCTGACCAAATCCCCAACTCCATTTGCAGAAATGCAGCCCCAAACTTGCAAGGAACCTCCACCATGCTTCACTGTTGCCTGCAGACACTCATTCGTTTACCGCTCTCCAGCCCTTCGGCGAACAAACTGCCTTCTGCTACAGCCAAATATTTCAAATTTTGACTCATCCGTCCAGAGCACCTGCTGCCATTTTTCTGCACCCCAGTTCCTGTGTTTTCGTGCATAGTTGAGTCGCTTGGCCTTGTTTCCACGTCGGAGGTATGGCTTTTTGGCCGCAAGTCTTCCATGAAGGCCACTTCTGACCAGACTTCTCCGGACAGGTGTACCAGGGTCCCACTGTTTTCTGCCAATTCTGAGCTGATGGCACTGCTGGACATCTTCCGATTGCGAAGGGAAGTAAGCATGATGTGTCTTTCATCTGCTGCAGTAAGTTTCCTTGGCCGACCACTGCGTCTACGGTCCTCAACGTTGCCCGTTTCTTTGTGCTTCTTCAAAAGAGCTTGGACAGCATATCTGGAAACACCTGTCTGCCTTGAAATTTCTGCCTGGGAGAGACCTTGCTGATGCAGTATAACTACCTTGTGTCTTGTTGCTGTGCTCAGTCTTGCCATGGTGTATGACTTTTGACAGTAAACTGTCTTCAGCAACCTCACCTTGTTAGTTGAGTTTGGCTGTTCCTCACCCAGTTTTATTCCTCTACACAGCTGTTTCTGTTTCAGTTAATGATTGTGTTTCAACCTACATATTGAATTGATGATCATTAGCACCTGTTTGGTATAATTGTTTAATCATACACCTGACTATATGCCTACAAAATCCCTGACTTTGTGCAAGTGTACCTAGAAGAATTGATGCTGTTTTGAAGGCAAAGGGTGGTCACACCAAATATGGATTTGATTTAGATTTTTCTTCTGTTCACTCACTTTGCATTTAGTTAATTGATAAATATAATCTATTAACATGTCTATTTTTGAAAGCATTCTTACTTTACAGCATTTTTTCACACCTGCCTAAAACTTTTGCACAGTACTGTATATATATATTGTTATACTTTAATTGACATATTTGACACACTGCAGAATGGTGGAGTTTATTTGATATTGCGTAGCTGTGGAGTTAATAATCAGATAATCGTATGGACGATAGGCTTATACTATTTTTGTGAAGTCTTCCTCCAGGTTTTCTAAACTGATATTAGATTAGCACTACTGGGAAACAATTCAACTTGAGCAACCGTGACACCTCTGATTACCACCTTTTAGAATGTACTGGAACATTTCTGATGTAACATTCAGAGCCACTGCTGTCATTGCTGTGGTAGCAGGGCTACATTACAAAAAACAGCTAAGTCTTTCTATCAGCAAGGAACCCAGAGTTGTTTCAGCTGACAAAACCACAAATCAGTCCAAATGTAGAATGATTACATAAACAAGTGATAGCATTATAAAACATTCCAACAAGCATGATAAAGAGGAAGACAGCCCGGTGATTTCACCTGCATGTTTATTGATGAAAGCCAGAGGCATGCTATTCATAGCCCGGTAAGCATGGTGGAAGAATTTAATCTTAGATGGTGTGTTTTCTTGGCCTGGTGAGTGATGTAATGAAAACATTACAGTGCACCACTATTGCTGTCAATAGCTAATCATCTTCAGACATGAGGGCCTATAAATGTTCTCCGTTAAAATAATGGCATTTTTCTAAATACTCTGAATGCCGTTCATAAAACCACATAGATGGGATAATGATAAAGCATTAGTAACCAAGCACACAGACACCAGAGCCCTTATACCAGGGTTGCCAACCATCCGTAAATTTATGGAGAGTCAGTAAAAAAAAAAAAAAAAAAGTGTCACTCGGAAACCTGTAAATAACCAAAAATGGCAGTGATTTTGGATCGCAATAAAGGATGTTATATTTTGTATTTCTTTGCGGTTTTCCCAATCAGCTTGAATTACATATCCCTACACCTTATGTGACTGCAGTGAAAATTATAAAAAAAAATAATAATAATGTCAATTAACAATACTGTGCTGAAATTAGTACACTTTCTTCAACAAGTAGCCAAAGCACACTGCGCTTGGGAGACATCGTCCAGCTTGCAATGCTTTTCCCACAGATTGTTCTTGGAAATATGGCCTCGAAATTGAATTTATGCAGTGAAAAGACACATTTTCCTACACTTGCCACGTTTGCCACGAATATGTTGACTTTGCCACACAGTACTGCAGAATTAGAACAAGTTTTTCCTCAGATGAACCTTGTAAAAACAGATGTAAGAAATCAACTGTCTACAGAGATTCTGGATCGAATTCTGACTATCAAGACTGCTGTTAAAAACAGCATCCGCTTCAGACCAACAAAGCAAATAATATGTTTAAACTTTTATTTATGTCTTTGTTCAGCAGACAACACTCATACGAAATGTAAAAGTGTACAGCAGCTTCTGGAGTCCCCGAGTGGCTCACCTGGTAAAGACACAAATATATGGTGTCATATAATCAGGGGGATGGAGGTTTGATTTCTGACTGCTAAATTGCTGGGGATTCCATATTGAGAATCACCACATTGGCCAGGCACCTAGAGAGCTCAAGCAGACCTCCAGGGAGGGTTGGTAGCTTGCCGACATCCGCTGTCAAGCTCCTGGGTTTAAAGAGACGATTGCCAGTCTTCATTTCTGAGTTGTTGTGGGGAGTTACTGTGTTGAGGAAACATAATTGGACATTGTAGGTGGAGAAAAACTGTTCAATATATATATATATATTGTAAAAGAGTGGTAGTGTGGTGTTGCTGGGCACCGGTAACTTCCTTCACAAACTTGGAGTGAACACGTCACTGATTCAGGTGAATACTTTTATTTACAATATTTACAATCAAACATATATTCTCTTGCGTTCATTTGCCCTGTACGGGTCACTAACTATCTCACTTCTTCTTCCCTCTCTGTGCTACGGTGAGCGTAAGTTGGACTCCCTCTGGTGGAGTGAGCCAGGACCACAGGTAAGTGTCGGATAGGCTGCCTCTGGTGGAGTGAGCCAGGAACACCGGTGAGTACAGGTTGGGCTCCCTCTGATGGAGCAAGCCTGGAACACAGGCGAGTACAGGTTGGGCTCCCTCTGGTGGAGTGAGCCTGGAACACAGGTGAGTACAGGTTGGGCTCCCTCTGGTGGAGTTAGCCTGGAACACAGGACAGGATAGGTTGGGCTCCCTCTGGTGGAGTGAGCCTGGAACACAGGACAGGATAGGTTGGGCTCCCTCTGGTGGAGCAAGCCTGGAACACAGGTGAGTACAGGTTGGGCTCCCTCTGGTGGAGTGAGCCTGGAACACAGGTGAGTAAAGGTTAGACTCCCTCTGGTGGAGCAAGCCTGGAACAGTACGTCCTCTATCCTAGGCTGCCTGAAAGACAGCAAGGGCAGGCCAGAAGGAACCAGCAATAATAAAGATTATTCTCACAACCTGATTCTGTGCTTTATGGTTTTCTTCCCAATGTACCCCTCCTTCTTAGACTTGTACCGTTACTCCGGCCACCTGTATCCAAACTGTATGAGCCAAACCTGGTTCTGTGACTCGTTTCTTGGTGCACAGTCGCTGCACCTGCATCTGTAACTGTGCAGTGTTTTTAATAAGTCCCACAACACACTCAATCAAAATATTGCTGCTCCTGCAACTGAAGAACACGTAATATTTGTAGCAAGTCCTGCTCATATAAACAACACACTCGGTCAAAGTATAGCTGCTCCTGCAGCTGAAGACCAAACAGTGTAAACACCGTGAAATATTTTTTATCCCAAAAATATCAAACAAAACCAAACAATTCAAAACAAAAGTCTGCCTCGCCAAGAGGTAAAAACGCTCTATGCTAGACTTTCCCACAATCGCTATAATTTAGATTTGACGCACTTACTAAATCCTCTTCCTCACTGGAATAGTCGTTGGAAGCTTGAGCAGGCAGGACAACCGAGCAGAGTTCCCCACAATCGCCGCCCTTTGTTCTGCCCCGCTTCCTTTTAAATCCTCTAACCCCACCTTCTTAATCACCACTGGGGACTATGGGTTGTGTAGTTTCTTCCCCAGTGACGCCATTTCTTAAAGGCGCCACTGCTCCTTCCTCACAATATATATATATATATATATATATATATATATATATATATATATATATATATATATATAATATATATATATATATATATATATATATATTATACATATATATATATATTATTTTTTTTTGAGTGCAGGTTCTGGGGACCACTTTTTATTTTGCAAGCTCTTTTCTTGACATTAAAATCAGACTCTAACTGCTGTTTTATCCACATAACCGAATCGAATAGTAATGCTGTAATAATGTAATATCCTTGTTAGACCTATGCCTTAATCCACTAGGCTATGGGCAATTCATAGGTAGCATACATGCACATACCAGACTTGTAGGTGAGTCCTCAAACCTTGAGTCTGAGTTTGTGTCCGGTTTCTGAGTGTCTGAGGAGTCCTCAAACCTCAAGGCCAAGTTCCGAGTGTCTGAGTCCGAGTCTGAGTCACTTCATTTGAGTCCGAGTCCGAGTCACAAGTCCTTGACTTCGAGTCCAGTGTCTGATTGCGAGTCCTTGAAACAAACTCAAATCAATTGTCAATAAACTAGTGGTAGTAGTGGAGGAACAGTTTACCTAACTGACGTTGTCTGATATCCCTCAGGAAAAGTGCACAAATAACTTAAATAATGACATTTAAAAAAAACTAAAATAAATAATGATTTTGATTTTTTTTTTCTAGTTAGATTATTCTATTCGCATGCCTTTTTCAACTTGTCTGTTACTAATTTCTTTTCTTTTGGAATTGGAATACTGTTTGAATGTACCGGAAGTTTATAGATAAGCGTCAAGTTCAAGTTTGTGGACGTTGTTTTTCACTTTGATAGAAGCTGTGATCTGGACTATAGAGCCAGTGTAGTTTTAGAACGTGATACATCGTCAGAATGTGGTACGCATACCAAAACTTGACCTGTGCAATGTCAGAAAGTGGTACGCTGTCAGATTGCAGGTGGTACACCGTCATATACTTTCACCTCTTACTATAGCATCTACTTTGACTTCAGTTCGGGTAAAATCTGCCAATCTGATTTAGACATTGCTGGAACTGTATATATACTGTGTTCTTATATAGTAAATTTAGTATTATTTGTATTATTTGTTTTGCAAAACAGAAATGTTATGTTTCACTTTCATTGCATTTGCACTTTTATTAAGTCTGTAATACAATGACGCATTTACGAGATTGTACTTCAGTTAATTTGACTTGAGATAACAATGTACTTTTTACACAAAAACATATTATATTTATGCATTTCCCCTTTGTGAAGTTCACACCGACAGAAATTCAAGATTGATGCTGCTTTATAATACTGTACAGTGCAGCCTGTACGTGCTAGAGCTGGGGAAAGAAAACGTGGATGACTCGTTCCTCGGGTCGGGTCAGGTTTATTACCCGTTTGGACCCGTGAAGACCTCTACTTCATGGACTTTGACGTTATTTCTGACTGTGTGTATTATTATTATTGTCCAGTGTGTTCTGATGCTCTCTCACTTTCTCTCGCTGTTTTTGTTGCTCTATATTTTTTCGTATTATCTTGTATTCTATTAGGATTATTTGGACTTTAATGACGGTGGAAGGAGGCTTTCTAGGGGGTTATACTTTCATCATTTTCTAATAAGTAACAATAATTGCGCTTTTTGTTATTTGTATTGCTTTATATTTGGATATTCACAAATTGCTTACCCTCTTGTCGGTTTTCCTTTGCTATCTTCATTTATGCACAGCATAATGTTAATATGTTTTTCCCTCATCCATATTAAATTATTTTCATTTTGGTAAATGAAGTCGTATTAAGTTATTCTGTCATTCATTTTTTTTTGCTATCAATCATAAAGGAAGCTGCAGTGTAAAGCGCAAACGCGCACTTTAATAAACAAAGTAACACAAAATCAGAAACAAAGGAAAAGGCACAAGGGCCAAAATAAACAGTTAAACAAAACACAGGGCATTTGCCTTCACAGACCAAAACACAGATACCTATAACACAGTGTAACTCACCAACTCCCTTCTCCCAGACACAAGATTTCTGCCTGCTTTTGGCCAGGTGGCCACTCCCCGATTAGCACCAATCCCCACTATCTGGAGAGTGGTCACACCTGTGGTTGCAGGCAAAGACATCAACCCTGTCCCTGCCACAATATGATTTTAACTCAAAGGATTATTCTATTTTTATTAATTATTGTTTTCAGTAAACTCAAAATGACTCAGGTGACCAATGTTCTGTTGTTTTCAGTGCAAATAAATTAACAGAGATACAGGGAGCTCAGCAAAATCAAATTACGTATTTTTCAAGAATGCAGTTTAAGAAATGTATTTCTACAGTGCTTTAAAAAAGTAGAACACGGTTTAAAGTAGTAAAGAGAAAGGCTTGTTAAAAGCCAAATAATTATTTACTTGTTAATCATATTGACACTAGTTATTGCTTATAAAACTTGATGTAAAAGAGAAAAAAAAACGTGGTCTTTGCAATGGTTGCAGTTGGATTTGTAGCTGGACTGGGTCTTCTGTGGCTGTGCCTCGAGTCCGCGCCTCCAGTCCTACAAGTCTGGCACATACATTATGAATTAATGAACTGCATGAGTTTGAGTTCCAAAAACAGAAAGCACAAGACAAAGAGAAGTCCGACAAAAACACATAAAAACACACTGAAATGCAATTTCATAAGCACGGCTGATAAATAGCAGTATTCGTTTTCTATTTTCATTGCTGGAGACAGAACTTCCCCACTTGCTAATTTGCAATGCACTTTGGAAAACATCGCTAATGCTTTCTTGATATTTAGTCAAGACCTGGCATGTAAAAAAATGCTGGAGAAAGAATATGTTAAGAGTACCATCAAGTGAGATAAAAAACAGAAATGCACTTACCGTTCAGATGTTTGTTGTTACAAGAACTTATTTTATGAATAAAAAAAAAAAAACATTTCAACTATTTCACTGAACATGGTATTTGCAGTTCAAGATTCAGACAAGTATTTCAATATTTGTTCATTTGCAAAACTACTGCCACACCCACTGTGAACAATTGAATTTGTCATATAACATGACAAATTGGCTCCTGCTAAGCAGTGCTCTGGGTTTCTGCATTTAGCTGTAAAACCTGATCATGCAATGTGGTAATAGATATTAGCAGCTCTTCCATAATGTTGTAAATGGGTGAAACTGAGTCACCAAGCATTTCTCTCCTATTATCAATTCCCCAGGTTCTTCCTTGCTGTCCTCGCTCATGTCCAATGAATTTTATGTTGGGAGATAATACGGAAAGTTGTGAGCAGCGCTCCAGATAAGCTACATAAAGGGTGTTTTAAGCATTGAAAAAATATTAATTATGTATGATATTTAAATTTAATATGTATGGTAACGAATATGCATAGCCATTTTGCTGCACAGCTTGAGTTTGAATGTTATCAAGCTTCTTGTACTTTGTTGGTTCCCAGCGTCTCAATGGTCAATTGTGAATATACTGCACGCGGTAGCTATAGAATGGACCATAGAAATGCCAGGATAGCTAATTGTAGCCTGTCTGGGAATTGCCAGAAACATGTGACCAATAAGTCTGGGTTTTCAATAAAAAATAAAATAAAAATAAAAATGCACGGCTGAATCCACTCACTTGCAATGTATATTTGTGTCTGGTGAATAAGCGACTGGATTCTTGATTTTGGATTCTGGATTTCTCTGCATCCTCTTAGTCCCTGTGGCAATGTGCCCCGCCCCTGTGTGCATATTATGTGTTGCGTGCGTGTGTAAATGTTGGTGTATAGTCATTGGTACACGGGATATAAACGAGTCTGTGTTTCACGTGTGAGTTAAAATTGTATACTTATATTTAGGCACGTAAATCACTTCACGTGCATTTAAAGTATGTAATAATATGTGAGCACGGGGTTGCACAGAATCAATTCACGTGCTGGGATTCAAGTGAATAATTAATTAGTAATTGAATCCCAGCACAACAGTATATATAGATGCACATTTCATTCAGTCGGGGTTGGGTGTTCGGTGAGTGGAGAACGGGATTGGAGACGGAGGTAATTGTGAATATATAAAAGTGAATAGTTAGAGTTTTCACTCACCGTGTTTGTTCGTCTGTCTGTTTAAGTGTTTAGTACGTTTTGTTTGTCTATTTATTTTGGCGCAAGTGCTGTGTCCTGTGTTTTGTCTGTTCTAACCTTTTATTTTCTGTGCTGTTTATTAAATGCTGAGCGAAAGCATTCGCTCAGCTTCACCAAACCACACCTCTCTGTTGTTTTATTTCCTGCATCTCATCTGACGCCACCCACTCCGGCCGTCTTTGTGACATCCCCCTCAAACCAATTCTACCAATTTACCTATCTGTCAACCAAATTGCTGGAAGATAAATCTTTATAATAAATACAATATTCTGTGTTTGGAGAGAGTTGGGATGATTTATATTGCTAAAGCAAGAACATTAATAAGGAATACAATATTATCGTTTCTATATAAATATTCATTGCAAAAACTGTGTAAAAGTAACGTTAAGGTTACTCAAGCAAAAAAAACCTCAAGTGAGGAAATTGCGAGTTAAGGTTGACACCATTATACATATGCATGACATATGACATCAGCAATGACATCACTGATCACATAACTAATCACATGACAAATGCTCCCCGATGACTGGCCATAGGAACATAACCTGGGTTGGTCTGCTAAAATGTATGGGGGGGTTCCATCTTTGTACTACTACTCAGTGAAGAAATAGAACCACAGTTGAAATACAATGTACAGACATTTAATCTATATTTGCTGTCTCCCATAAGTAACAGAAGGTACAATACTTCAGTCACTTTATATGATGTATCATTGTATTTATCATTTTTTTATTTACAAATGTTACATTAAAATGTCTGTTATATTTCATTGTTTATCCGGGTGCAGTATAAGTTTGTATGACCAAAGAATATCATTTCCAGTGTATGTATATCTTCACATAAGAAAAGTAGTTTGTGTGTTTATTTAATTTACATGTTTTTTTTTCTGTTTGAATGTTCTTTTTAATCTATTATTTATAAATCTTTGCTAATCTTTAAAAATAATTTGCGTTTTCAAAGTTAAAAGTTTGCAAATGTTTTATGTCATACTTCCATATACTGGACCATTGTTTCTTTTATGTCCAAAAGTAATTGGTGGAATGCTAATTATATAAATATGTTTTTTTTTAATTCATACCATTTGCTGTTTTGTTTATGGATTTAATAAATTTGTAATGTCTATTTTAAAATCATGTTTCACAGTTGATAATTATTTTTCTCTTTCTTTCACCTTTCATCCATAATAATTTGATAATTGGCTAGTTCGTGGTGATCTTAATAACTGTTACTGATGTGGAAGGTCAGTTTTCTCCATCTGTATTACACTGATGCTTTGGGACCAAGTGATGGTGAATGATTTCCCAGTGTTATGTTCCTATGGTCTTCGGGGAGCATTTGTCATGTGATTAGTTATGTCATCAGTGATGTCATTGCTGATGCCATATGTGATGTCATACATATGCATAATGGTGCAGAGTTTAAGGTTGCGTGTTAACCTTAACTTGTAATTTCCTCATGAGGGTTTTGTTTGAGTAACCTCAACATTACTTTAATGCAGTTTTTGCAATGAATTTCCAAAGGTTTTTTTGGTTAAAAAAAGTAAATAAATAAAAAATATAAATACATTTTAAAAAGTTAAGCAGGTTTCAGTTAACATTCCTTATTTAAATGACAGGTCAGGTTGAAACAAAGTTTCAAAAAGTTTTAGTATTCAGGAATAATTATATCTGTCATAAAAAACATGAAATAAAAACGAATGATGCTTAACACATTTCTAACAACATATATTTTGAAGTGGAATGGATATGAAGTGCCAAGATTACAACTGATATAAATAACAACATAGTCATATATAATTCATAATCAATATATTTATAGCACGAACAATATTTAAAAAAACAACTCGCTACCCAAAATAAGTTGTTTAAACTCTGCTCATAGCACACAGAACATGTCTTATTAGAAATATATTTTAAAGTGCAGATCACTCATATATTATATACAACACCGATTTATTTATGTATTTATTAGTTTTTATATAGCGCTTTTAGTTAACAATGCATACAATACATAAATTCTATTATGTTTACATTACTGTATCATTAGGCCTGTAAGCTACATGTTTGGTCACCAGATTTCCAGATTGAAAAACAGGGAATTTTTTTTTGTTCAATTCCCTACGGCATTTTCTAAACAGGTGTATGATACTGTAATATTATTTTTCATGGTACATACACAGAAGTAGGCCTATTTCATTACGTGTCGATAACTGTCGATACTTTTAAGTGTATAGACATCATATCGTTAAGAGATCATCTGTAGTATGGACTTGCATATTTTTTTCCAGTTCAAGCTATAACACTTATAATTGTTATTATTTTGTTTATTTAGCAGACGCCTTTATCCAAGGCGACTTACAGAGACTAGGGTGTGTGAACTATGCTTCCAATACTTACAATTACATCTCACCCGAAAGACGGAGCACAAGGAGGTTAAGTGACTTGCTCAGGGTCACACAATGAGTCAGTGGCTGAGGTGGGATTTGAACCGGGGACCACCTGGTTACAAGCCCTTTTCTTTAATCACTGGACCACACAGCCTGTGTAGGCTAACTACTGTGATTACATGGTGTTAATAATAGATAATAAAATAAATGGTAGTTATTTATTTTAGTATATTCATTGTTATAAAAATGTTATTATTAAAACGTTCTGTTTTATGTATGTAGCATATATTTTTTTTTAGCAACCTACTGTAACTTTTAATAAAGAATATTTCAGCATTAAAAATTTTAAAACATATATTTAAATTAAAAAGTTGGCACAATGTCTATTTATTTCTTGTGACACCAGTCAGTGCAATCTAGTAGATATCGTAGACAGGCCTTCTCACAGACAAGCCGGGCAACCACAGTTAGCCCCAAGCGGGATTTGAACATTTCATGATGTATGCCTAGTCCCGGTCAAGATGGCAGCGTTAATGGACTTTTCAGATTGAAAACTGCTCTCTCCGCACTTGCGCAAAGTTCACGAAAATTATGGCAAATGTTGTCTTGAACTACACTGATCCTTATAAAAAAAAAACTGTTGCACATCCAATTTTACGTCTTTGCGCATCTTTTTAAAAACAGTTTTTGAAGAAAACAGGTTAAAATCTTAAAATGAAAATAGCAAAAGGCACATCACACAAACATGATCTACATGCCTGGTAATATTCAGTTTAATTAACCTGGTAGTTTTAGAGAACCACAAGGGTGAATGTTTTGGAATGTTACTCTATGGGAAAATACAATTTTTTCGATGTGTCAATAAAACACAAACTACCAAACAGAACTACAACCCATTTGGGGGAAAATTGCACCTGCCAATCTGACCTGAGATCAATTAATGTTAACCCCCTTTTTGAGCTGTGCAAAAAATGGGTTTAACATAGGAAGCTCCTTTTAACATTAACTATAGTATGTGCATGCAGGCCTTTTGTTAAGTAGATTCCATCGGCAGAGTTGGAATTTAAAAAAAAAAAAATCTGTTTCTGTGTTTATTTGCTTTTCAGCCATATTGTTTGTGTTCAATAAGGCAAACAAGAATAATTGTTGTTTTTGTTTTTATTGTAAGACCAAGTTTTTGTACAGTAGTTCAAAGTAAAATTGCAGTTAAAATGTAAGTTAATAATTGTAGTTAATGCATACCCCATAAGTACCCCATAAGTAGCATTAAAGTATGTACAGCATTTATTGAAAGTAATCATGACTTTAAGGTAATGTTGCATTGTACTCAGGGCTGGATTAACCCATTTGAGCCCCTCCCTTATGTAAAACACATATTTAAATATGTGGTAGAAAAGAATGATCCTTATATTTTTCATATATAGAAATTGGCCCCTTGTTTTATATATGTATGGGATGTATGGGATATATTTAATTTAGTCTGTAATCCATATATTTAATATGTTGAAAATATATGGTGCACCATATATTTTCATTAGTCTGTAATCTACATGAAATAAATATATGGATTACACACTAAAATATATTTTAAATATATAAAAAAGGGGCCACAAAAAATATAAGGATCATACTTTTCTACCATATATTAAAATATATGTTTGTTCCATAAGGGCTATCTTTTTATATGAATAACAACAAATATACAAGTGTATATATATATGTATATATTAACTTAACTCCGCCAATTTGCAAAAGGTATTATTTTCATTTTTAAGCTATTATACATGGTTTTGATCAGAAATGGTCAATTTACGGTTATTAATTATGACGAAATTATTTACTTACTTGGTTGAAGAACGCGTATACTAATTTCAGCACAGTATTGGTATTCTTCTTTTGATACTTTTCACTGCCATCACATAAGGTGTAGGTATGTGTCATTCGAGCTGATTGGGAAAGCAATACAAAATATACCATATTGTATTTAACACTAAAATGTATTTACATTTTAGTGTTAAAATGCGACTTTTTTTTACCGACTGGCCTTAATCGACAGTTGGCAACCTTAAGCCAAATGCAGTTTAACGTGTCTTACTTCTTTCTCAGTCACCAATACAGTGAAGGCAATGAGCTTTCCTTGCTTTACTGTTGATCAGAGGTGTTTTTTGACACGCTTCGTTTAAGAAAATGCTCTTTCTCCAGGGTCCGGGAGAATGTTTTCGGCGGTTCAGGGCTTTCAGCACAGATTTGTAAAAATATGTCTAATGCCCCCCTTTACCGCTTGCATTCTTCTTCTTTGTGTTTCTTGTGTTTATGCTTTGCTGCCCATGAAAGACACATTGTTTGCTGTATTCAAGCAAAATCAAACTTACTGACCTGGAATTCACTTGTGTGCCGCATGAAAGTGAGCAAGACAGTAAGTTCCGGGTCAGCCAATTTGATTTTGTGGGAACACAAGTGCGATACACTGCCTTGGTTGAAATGTCAGTGAGTGAAGTTCTTCCAGTTTGCGCGCAATTCCGTATCTGTTTTCGTTTGGGGCCTCCCCATCACTTTGGGCCCTAGGCAGATGCCTAGTTTGCCTATGCATTAATCCGGCCCTGATTGTACTCACCCAAACTATAGTTTACTCACATAGGGGGACATGTATCCAGCGTTTGCTAAGGCGTTAAGGTGATAACTCCAAGTTTACGCCGGCCTTAAAATTGCCCCGTATGTATCATAGCACTTTTGGCATGAGCTCTGCTGCTCATTAGCCGTGCATTTTAAGACGTGTCAAGCCTTAATTATATGCATGGGCAAATTGTAGGTGGGGCTCATTTGTAAATGAAGTCTATGATATTAAAATGAGATTTATGAAGCGGCAGAACAGCAGCACCGTCCCTAAAAGGGTCCATAAATAAGATTTCACATTGGTCTTATATGGGCGCAAAGAAAAAGTCATGATAGGAAAGAGCGTTATGGCAATAGTCATATAGGGGCCCAGAAAATGTCACAGTATTTTTAAAAGAAATTCACGAATGACAAAAAAAAACAAAACAAAAACAACCATTATCTATTTACATTATATTCTACTGATGTAAGGTGCCTAAGTTGTGTTGTCATTGATAGTTCATCAAGAACATCACCCAAAAACCAAGGCAGATTCTCACACTGACAATGACACATGTTCTCCCAAGGCAGAGGACCACTATGACACTAACAAATCTGTAAACATAAATATTAATTATTCCATACCTGTACATAATTATATATGGCCTATATAATATTATTGTTAAAATGAAAGACTATGAATGACCTCTCCTGTGAACTTCATTCTTGTAAACACCTGTATATCTATCTATATTTTTTGGTCATGCTGTAAATAATATCAAAACAGTGTGAAAATGTAGGATGACATTTTGAAACATAACCCTCTGAATAATACTCAAAATAAGAATATTCTGTAGAAAAACCTGACATGCTCTATTACTAGTCTAAATTAAGTAAAACATTAAAACGATACCTTCCTTATTAATACAATTGGGACTGCATGTTGGAAAATGTTGCTTAATTAATATGAGGGAAGCTTAAATAAATGCTTTATTAAATAAATGAAAAGCTCTGAAAACAAAGATGTTAAAAAATAAAGCTTAAAAATAAGATTACTTAATTAATGCTGTAAAAGTATACATGCGCGTTTTGTTAAAATAGCAAGTAAAACTTTGCAAGTTTAAGCAAATGAACACAAAGTACCCCAGTGTCTCATGTAAATAGTTCATTTTCTCTTGAGGTTTTTTTTTAAGGAACACCTCTTACAAAGCTTTCTAAATCGAAACGTTTGTAAGTTAATATAATTTAAATGAATAACTCCCTCTAAATCAGTGGCTTCTTTCAACAGCCAAAAGTCAAAAATAACCCTGCCTCCAAATGTAAACCAATGAATTGGAGAAATGTCAGTGAAACAAAACCCTGCCTCCTTTCCATAGTAAACCAATCAGATTGGAGATGTTTTATTCTCATCACAAATAACTGCACTGAGCAGAATACATTCGAGATGGGGTAAATTTTGTGCCGTGGCAGAGCGCTACTTTACACTCCGCCAATTTAGTGCTGCGTCGGTCGATCTTGATACAGGTCCCCCATAGTGTCTAAATTGGAGAGTAAATTATTCAGTGACCCAGAACTCATTGGTTGTGAGTCTAATTGTTTTTTTACTCTTTTACTTTAAATCGTGCAACCAATAAAAGATATGCAGGAAGTCAGTCATTACCTCCTGTTAAAGTAGTCAAGAGCTGAATCAATTTTTGGCACAATAAGTTATTTATGGAATATAATGCACTATTGCAGGAGGGCCTGGTGTTTCAGAACCCTATTCATTTTGGGGAGAGCTCTACTCACTTATTCAATGCACTGTAATATCAGTGATTGACAGAGAATAGCAAACTAAGCAGAGGACAGGTTAAGCGTTCTAGTTGTCATAAATATTTCCAGTGCGAAAGCTTGGGTCCACAATCATGGATTTTTAATGAGCTCACAATCCACTTATTCGTTTGACCTTCTTTTTCATAGGCATTGCGCCAATTGTATGTCTAATGGAAACAAATGCCAGAGCAGGAAAATGAATTTAATCTAAACAGCCATTCTTTTCAATCTCAAGGGATTTGCATGAAAAAAGAGCAAAACATTTACTGAAAGGACAGACAGTGTGACCCCTGTACAATGAAATGCAAGTTTGTATTGAAGCAACATGTTATGAAATATTCAGATAATTGTGAATGTTTATGTCCAGGATGAGGGCCTTCAGGCTTCCTTCAGCGCAGCAGTATCAGAGAATGTCCAAGGTATCAGCAGGCTCATTAACCCGCACTTCCTGGCGATAGGGCAATCACAATAACTCACTTTCAAAAACAGATGATGTGGCTCATATGCTGTGGTCCGGAAGGAAAGGCCTTTAGCATTCCTAAATCATTACATAATACATTGGGAATGATAACATTGTAGATTTTACTCGTGTTTAATGCAAAACACAAATGCAGGAATGAGCACAAGAATGTTTCCACAAACATGTTATGCTGATAATTGTGCAGTCAACACTTTGTGATGTTAGAGGGATGACCAGAAAAGGAAAAAAAATAAAAATAAAATAAAAATTTAAAAAAACTGTAGGGTCACTGCCATTTATATTTTATAAAATATTAAAAATACTAAACATGTGCTTAAAAGAAAGAAAGAATGAATGAAACATGTAGTGCAGAGTGAATATTGTTTAATGTAGTCATACCCTATATTGTATTTGAGAGAACTCTAATTTTAAAACAAGCAGAAACATAATTTCACACATTAATCAAACTTGACTTAGCTGATGTTTTTATTTGTAACTTTATAAATGAACCGGCTATTCCACAAACGAGCCAACATTTCCTCAGTCATTTTATTAAATTGACAGATTTTACAAAGTAACTGTAACACAGTATCATAAATTCATAACACACACACACACACATATATGTAATGTAGAATAATAGATGGGCTTCAGTGAGTTACAGGAAAATAATTCCATCTAGGGTTCATGTGACATCAGAAACAACGAGACAACTATGCAGTCAAAAGGGCTGCGAGACGATGCATCCTTCGTACAGCAAATAGTGAAGATGCACAGCTTTTATAGCTGTCTGTGCCTGATGTATTGCATTCCTCTGTGACAGAAGTATGAACCAGCCCTAACTTTGATAAACAATATTTAACATATATTGCCTGAAACAGTGCTCTGTTTCCTTCTCTTCAAAGTTGTGGCGTATGCCTGCAAGTAACAGGTAGAAGTCTAATGATTCAGGTGGACTAAGTGAACCTTTTCTTTGTGACTTTTTGCCTCATTTACTTTAACATGTTTAGGGTCAATCAGCCTCAGTTTCCTTGCCATCACTATCTGAAAATGTTTACAGTTTTAAGTATAATGAGCAAACTGTACAGCCTTTTAACAAACACAAGACTGTTAAAAAACAAAAACATGTCATTATTCATAAACAGGCTATAGAAATACAGCTTCATAAAACATGTAAATAAATGATAAGAAACCTTTAACACAACATGGAATTTTCCACTTATAGTGTAATATTAAAATGGTACACTGTGACACAATTCCACTGTGGAAGTGGTGAGGCAGTGTTACAATTGTATAAGTGCAGGGCAGACAGAAATGTGAACCTTAGCAAGCCTTCATGACAAATTCAAGTGCTAAAGTTGTATAGCTGTTGATAATAATAGAAGGAATGTAAAAACACATTTTCTAACATAACTTGACTCATGAACTTATGCCACTGAAGATCATTATTATCCTTTTTTGGAAAAGTACAGTAATGCACAATAATCCAAGCTGCTGAAAAGACTTTTGTGTTGAAAATGTGGGTGTAAACTGTGTAATAACTGTGTAAGTGCCAAATATGGCCAAGATTATACACTTTTCAAAATATGTTGGGAGGGACTGGGATTCAAGTATGAAACCTTTGTCTGAAGTATCTACATCCATAATGTCTCATATAATTGAAGATGAATCATACAGTAAGAAAAAAAAAATAGATATATTTGTAAATTCAGTGGAGAATGTGGTTATGGATGGAGTTCCATGTAGTTTTGCTAGGGTTTTTTTTTCTGACAAAGAAAAGTTAAAATACTCCTAGTAAAATGCGTACAGCAACAAAGTATGTGTAGGCCAGATATGGGTTTTGATTGCTATGACTACAGGGATATCAGCAATAAGCTCAAAAGTAAGGGGTGTTGTCACATTTTAGGAGTGAGACTTGTCACAGTTTCCAGCATTGAATGAAGAGGAGCCTCTGGTATAGAGGTGAGCATGTCAAGAATACACAGCTCACCTGAGGGCTTGCATATTTACATCAAACCAAACCTGTTAACGCAGCTCAGAGTTAATGAGAAATGTTTTTCTGGCAACCTGCTCCTGTTTTAAATAGACAGGTAGCTGTAAGGTGTCCTGGAGGCTACATATGGCATCAACAACGTCCCTGTTTTGTTTGCAAGACCTTAGATATTGCGTATCATTGTGTCGTTTATTTACATCATTACTGTATCTAACAATCTAAAAAATATGACGTTCAGTGCACACTGTTAAGATTTTGTTTCACTATACAACTTCTTATGCTTATATTCAAAATAAATATAACTTGCATAGAAATTAATAGTAATTATGTAAAAAAAATGTATTTTTTTATTACCAGTCTTCTGCTTTAAATATGAACCAAAAATAAAGCATAAAAGGACATTTTATTTGCAATTACTTGTGATTTTGAAAACAGTTGTTAAAATGGATGCAAAATGAAAAATGTCTAATCCTACTTGCAGCTTTCATTCAGTGTGTCATTTGTTGTGAAGTACTGGCTCATGAAAGCCTTAAGCCGTCGGCATCTTGAGACATCCAGATTGTGTTTGGAAAGGACACAAGTTTTTCCAGAAAGCTGATTAATTAGTTAAACAGCAAGACGTTCTTAAAAAATCAGTCACTGTCTTAGAGAAGGCGATGAATGTATCCTACCTGGTTACAATGAATATTGCAAAAAAACTAAAAACTGCACAACTGACTGTTGTCGGTATGTTTGCAATGCATGATGTTGAATAGAAAATTAAAACTGGTATTCAACACAATTTTAAATTGCTGTGTTAGTTTAATACCATTTTTTACTAATAATTCATTTGATAAAAGCAAACATTTTAGCAACCTATAACACTATCAAAGCCGGAATGCTTATATAGTCTAGTGTAGTTACAAATAAATTAAACGTTGCTTTTTGATTGGTTAAGAAGTATTTCAGTTAAAATACAGAATAGTGAATAATGTTGCATCGTGGGCTCATTATTCCTGTGTTAATTTGGTTCTCCAATCAAAAGGTTTGGGATACAAATGTGTATTATAATAACTAAGACCAATACCATAATCAAGAAATAACACTTTAAAAACAGATATCCAGTTCACCTCATGTTTGATGATAATTTTGACAACCCCTAATGATCATCACCTTATCCAGTTATTCAGATAACATCAGATCAGTTTTAACAGACACACAGCTCATAATGTGCACACGCTTGCAGGACACATAGTGTATTGTATGTGTGATTTGATATTTACATGTTTAATTTTATGAATGCTTGTGACTTTTATAACCGTAGAATGGTTTATTGGATTGATGTGAAAATTTGTATGCACTTGTAGACACACCCACTTTTGTTTCAGAGTAAATGTTTGAATTATTGTCAGTTCATATTTTTTAAATCATGAAGTATAATCAACATTTCTCATTGATTTAGTCTGGTCAGTTTTGTCTTGGTCTGGAAGCATTTTAACATATTAAAGAAAATATGAAAGACTATAGTGATGGAGTAATCACGTGGTTTTGAATACATATTGTATATACGTATCATTTTTATCTTGTTGTCAGCTATTATTGTAATTGCTTCTTTAGTGAAGTTTCCCTTTCTATGTTTTTGAACACTGAGCCATTGTCTCACCTCGTACACAAATACACCTGCATCAGTTTGGTATAGTCTGAGTTGTGATTAATTTCTTGTTTAGATTACTTTAAATGTATTCATTTCTGCAGCCTTGCGATATTAGCAGTTTCCCCACAACTCTTGAATTTCACAGAATATGCAAGGTATTCACAATTTCAGAACAGAGAATCCATAATGTGATGATTTATTGAATTGCAATTGAACAGACGATGTAATGATGTATGATACATTTGGCCGGAGACCTTGTCCATGGGTGTTCGACAGCTACCCACACGTTGGCCAGCTAGGAGAAAACACGAACGATATCTTGCAGCATAGTGCCGCAGATAGGAAGTGGCACGCAGGGCCACCTCCCACCAAAAGACGTGGCCACCAAACCATGAATGGATGAAAATAATTGATGAATGATTAACGCAACGAGCCGCAGTGGCGCCCTGCCACCTACCCCCAAAAGATATGGGAAAAGGATGAATGAAAAGTGAAGCAGCTGAGACACAGGCCTGCCCCCCAGAGCATGACTATACTGCGGGATAGAGCCCAGCCTCTCCAGCCTGACCACGTACCCTGCAGAACTAGGAACTAAGGAAAAAAACCCAATTCACTTTTTTTTTTTTTTTCGATGGTAGGGGGAAACCTCAGGGAATCCATGGCTGAGGGTAGCCCTTCCTCCAGACTCTAAGATGGTAATCTCCCATTTTGGCCTCGCCGTGCGTGATTGAGAGGCAAAAACAAAAGAAGCGACATGAATGAAAGCCACATGGAGTTTTTATGGCGCTTGCTGATGATGTGTTGGTTACGGGCGGATTTTCCTTTCCAGAAAAGCAACCAAGTTTGCAAGCAGAGTTGCATAAAAGTTGCTTAAATTTTCAAAATCTCTGAATATCTGGCCCCAAATATTTAAGGGAATTGTTCCTTGATGTTAAGAGTTGGATGTACATAATTATTCCAAACCTGTGTCAGATCTGAGCATCAACTAAGCACACTGTGTTATTGTTTGGGTGATCTTTATTTCTTTCTTCAAAAAATGATAGAGAAAGAGAATGAGATGTGATACCTTTTATTGGACTAACTAAACAATAAGTAATGACAAGCTTTCAAGACCTCAGTACTGTCACCTGAAGAAGAGACGTTTGAGGTCTTGAAAGGTTGTGATTAATTATTGTTTAGTTAGTCCAATAAAAGGTATCACATCTCCTTCTCTTTGTCTGTCATCTCTGGACTGATACGGCTACCATTTCATATGACTTTTTAAGAGTGACAAATCCTTGATGGTCTATCAGTTGTGAATTTTGTTTATCGTTAACCATGACACTATTTATAAGTGTCATGGTTACAGGGGTAGACTGATTACATCCACATACAGGAAACAATGCGAAGAAAACAGGATTTGCATGGCTCCGGCTTTGCTAGTCCAAGAATTCTAGGAAGTTATTGTTCTATACAAAACAGTCTGTGGTATGCTGGATGACTGAAGCTTTTAAGTTCAAGTAATGTCACATTACCCTGGAAATGTCTTTCAAATAATGCAACCTGTTTATGGTCTGCAAGGTACATACTGTATTGTTCGTATAGCTGCTAGCTATGTGGTATTGCATCTGTTTTTCAGATGTTTTGTACAGGAAATGTATCATTTGCTTTTGGTTGACATCAGTGATAATGTAATAAAATGGCATCAAATGCCACAGTAGCACATGCATGTAAACAGGCACACACTTGGACTAAAGGTCTGTTTTTTGGCAATAGCCAAATATATTGTTCATTTATATTACATTTTAATATGAAACGGTAATAGAATTTTGAAAAATACAGTTAAATAAATTTCCATAAACAGATATTCCAAGCAGTATGTATGTTTGGCACTTTCTGCTCCAGCTCTAGCACAGAACCAGCATGAACAGGCAATACTTGAATGTTAAGTAATGTAATTTAAACTTGGCTAGAGTTACTGGTTAGTTTAGTTTAGCTTAGTTTATACTGTTTTATTTTTTTGGACTAATGAAAAAATGATGACGCACATACTTTTATGTAAATAATCCCTTGCGTGACTAGATTCTTTGATAGTCCATTTACATTACTGATATATAGTCTGTAATAAATAAAAGTTGCACTTCCCTGTTATAAGTTAGGCTCAGTCAAGATGGGCACGATTGCAAACCTGACAGACATTGATAGAAGGCATTCGGTTCACCGGTTCTTCTAGATGCACAAATGACTGCGTGGATGGTAACAAACAAACAAACAATCAGAAACGATTTGTTTTCTTACTGCTTTCATGAGTCATAATTAAAATTTGAGAAGTTATGCTACTGTGCAACCTCCAGAAGTCATTGAGAAAGGAAATGGTTGACTAGCTTTGTGTAACCAATAAGTCATTTGTAACATTAGCACCTGGAATTCCACCTTTTCACTTTCAGCAGATTGTTTAAAATGGGCCCCTGGGCTTTACCAGGTAGAGGGTAAACATATGTCTTTTTTCCTTTAGACAAAAAAAAACTTGTTGTTGTATTATACTCTCATTAAGGTGTAAGGTGACAGTGCGGGGGTACTTGCAAGGGATTTCAGGGAGCTCAGGTATAGCAGGCACAGTGACTAATCACAGCTTCTCTTTGTAAATGTCACCTTAACTCTTAAATCTCCTCAGGTTACCCTCAGCTTGCATTCTGATATTCCTCCTTCCTTATCCTTGTTTGATGTCTGAGCTGCATCTGCCTAATTAGATGGAGCTTCTGTCTATTAGAAGCCTGACAGCCAGACCCTAGGATAGTTTGGTATGACATTCACTCACTTTAACGCGTGGATGGAGTGAAAGACATTCCCTAGAGATCAAAAATAGGGGTTAAGACCAATGCCCTCGTTAGGGGGCAAATGGAGTCTCTTCCTGGCTCCTCTTACCAATGTTTTCTTGAAAGCAGGGCTTTATCTAATGCCTCAAACTCTGGTAAGACTTCAGAAAGTTGTAAAAGAAACATGTGACGCATGTTGGGACCCATTTCTTCAAGCTGTTTGTAGCTTGGCTGCTTTGGCTTTTGCATAGACTGGGCCTAGATCACCTCATCACGTTTCAAGGAGCACTTCGGGTCATGCCCAGTAGTTATTGATGGAAACTTCCCAGACTGGTCACCTGCCTCCAGGTTCAGTAGTGATTGGCTTCACAAAAAGAGCAGAGGTCATCCACTGATCCTCATGATTTATTATTAATAATAATAATAATAATAATCATAATAATAATAATAATAATAATAATAATAATAATAATAAATCTTCACATTAATTGTAAAGATGTCCCACAAGTGCAGTCCTGTGGTAAATGTTTACTACCAATACAGAACCACTGGTTGATATTCTATTTTACTCCAAAACAATTTTGCAACGGTGACTGACAATTACGGAGGTTAATTTGTAACTTATGGTTATAATTTGTGATGCTGCTATCTCTGATATTTATTATCTGTGGGGGAAAAAAGCAGCTCAATAACAGTGAAAGTGTTGGCTTCAGCACAGGAACTTTCACTTAGAACTTTCACCCCCCCTTCAGTCATGTATTCAGTTCCATGTAACATTCATAGAACAACTGAAAAGTGGGCACATTTACTTACATACTGAAGTTTACCATTAAGGCTGATGTCATGTGAATGGTCTTCACTTTTCAAACAGAGCCCAGTGAGAACTCGCAGGACGGCGAAAGCAGCAGCAGCACTAGAGTGCTGATAGACATGGAGCTGTTGTGTATAAACACCCTTTCTTTTGACTGCGTTAGATGTTTTGGGAATGCTGTTTTGGTGTGTGTTTGTTTAGCAGATTGTTGTTTTAACTTGATGCGTTGTTTGTCAATAGAAATGTTAACAGGACTGACCCCTGTCTCCTCAATGCCCCTTGTTGGTTGTCTTTGGCAAAGAGCAGAAATAACCCTTTCAGAGAGCACATTTGTCAGTGAATTTAAGTTTATTTTAGTATTTCTAAATTCAACAGTATTGCGTGTTTAACAGTTATGGATGATACATTTGAAAATGTATTGTATTTTTAAGCCATATTATATACAGGATATTAAGATTGATGTGGTGGTAGCGCCACTAATTGAAAGGAGATATTGGCAGCAATCCTTCATTATTATAACAATGTAGTCTGTAGTTCTGGCCACAACTATTTCAATTAGCCCACGCTGAGATTACACTTTTCTGGCTTTTAGGCCCAGGGGAGCCTAGTTTTAATTATCTAAAGAGTGGCAAATCTTAATACCGGTGCCCTAATCTTTGAAACCTGCTCGTTTGCAGACCTTTTTTCATTGTACTGTTAATGTTTTTAGAGTTGTTAACAAGGATGTTGATAACACCAGCAGTATTAAAAGGTTACAGATCACCCTTCAGTATTTGCATAAAATGCGTCATTCATTTACCTCATCATATCTTGTATTATCTCTATTTCGGTACTACATCTTTTGACATAATCACAAATGGTTTGATTGTTTTATTTACATTAGAAATGAACTGGGAGAAGAAGTTCTTTTTGAACTTTCATTCAGAAGCGTCTGAAATATTAACAAGGATTTGTCATAAGATCATGGAATTTATCTCTTTAACAGTGAACATGGCTCTTATTTAACAGATGGCCAAAAGGGAACATAATAATACAGCATTGAGAAGTGCACCTTACTTTTGTGTGCAATTATTCTACTTTAGTTTTTAAGGTAAGAATAACTCATCTATGTACAGGCGGTGTTAATTGGCTTGGGATTACCAGTTTTGATAGGACGTGTCATAACTCCTGAGATCAGCTTGGTGGTCGAAACATTGCGTGTGTAGTCAACCTAAACACATGTAAAATAACACTGGACAGTCAGTGAGGTTCTTTGGAATACACTTGAAAGAATGCTTAATGCTGAGAACCTCTATCGAGGTTGGACAGTAGGTCAAAACAGCAGATGTGTTATGGAACTATTCTTAATGTCTCGCCACATATGCCACAGATTTAAGAAAAGCCTCCAACTATGCTGCGTGCACAGTAAATGTAAACCACCTAGGCGGGTTACATAACATAAGATTATAGAACTCCAAATAAATGCCTTCCTGTGAGACCACTGAGAAAATAGTGTGGCCTTTTTGAGGGTACCAATAAATTCTCCTGGGGTGTTGTATAATCCTGCAGTATTTCTAGATCTTGAAAATAGTTCAACAAAAAGTTACCTTTTATAGCATTCAAGCGATCATAAATTTGTCAGTTTAAAAGCACACTACTAAATCGTTAACTTGTTGGCAAAAAAATACTATCTATTTATTTTCTAATTCTTTTTATTCCAACTTTAATGCACACATGTTAACAGAGTAACCGATTATGATATATACAATCAATCAATTAGTAATTAATAAAGTTAGAAACATAGATATTTACACGTTCATGTTCATATACATACAGTATATACATTATTACATACATAGTCATACATTCAGAACAACACTTTAATCAAATCTAGTAGTGTTGTTGAATAAAAGGAAACAAAAACATAACACAACTGAGTTAGCAATGTACAGTTAATATCTGTGCTAAGAAAAGGAAACTACAACAGCTAAATATGGGCTTTATACATTATGCACATGGGCTGGTTGCACAAAAGTGTGTTAGACCAGTCTTGTGGATAAACCTCTCTGACCAAGACTTGCGATCCTAGAAAGTAAGACCTACATAAAAGCAGCGTTAACTTTAGTTTGTCTTAAGGCCTCATATCAATCTTAACTATAAGACAAGCACAATATACTCTTGTGCAACCAGCCCTAGAGTCCATCTTTGAAATGTTTATCCCCTTCCTGTTGTATGTCATTAGAATATTAACATTCTTTGTGGGCTTTAGGAATAGGCAAAGTGGACGCTGTTGTGGTACCTTTGAGATACCACCTATAAATTAGTAAAGTGTAGTAAAGCATAGTGAAATCATAATAATGTATATTTAAGTATTATAAAGCCCAACAAGGTATGGTAAAGCATGGTATAGCCATGGGAAAAGCATGGGAAAACTGAAAAATTACTAAGCACAAATAAAGTGGTAAACCTTTATAAGGGACAGCCCTGCATCTTTGGTGACTCTCAGTAATGTGGTAGAATACAAAAAAAAAAAGATATGATTGCAGATTATTGCAGTACATGATCGGTATTCATTTATACATGCAGTATGTAAGTAAGAACACAATACTGTACATGCAGCTACTGTATGTAAACTTACAGACAATACAATATAATATAATACTGTGTCTGGACTAATACAAAGGGGACAACAAACAAAGCAGTAGAGCCTTTGGTATTTATATTGTGGTGGGATGGCTCCCTCTTGTGGCTTTACAAAATTATGCTTGACTCAATTTTCTATTGATTTTATTGGCAGAAGCCTGTGGGTATGCGGTTAACAGTGATTAATAATTACTTTTGAATTTGGAATATATTCCTCACACAGATCGAAGGGCAGAAAATGAAACTGCCAACAGCATGGGCTAATTGGAACAGTTGTGGCAAAAAAGAATAAAAAAATGTATTGGTCATTTTAATGCAAATATAAATAAGGCTTTGTTAAGTCTTTCTGTAATAGTCAGTTTAAATGACATGTATGTTTTAAAATATGCATCCTGCAGCATTGTACAATAATGCTTTCTGCCACACTAATGAAGCACACACAATGGTCAAGTATTTATTTCTTTATGTATGTATTTATTTTAGATTCCTATGTTTATTCCCATCTATGAGGAAAACATTTGACAGGCAAGCTACAAATGACTCCCTACAATATAACCCATAATTGTGTTCTAAACAGCCGCATTGGAACAGGTTAAATTGATTAGTATGAAGACCTGGGTGCTGACAATAAGAACCTTGAACAGCTGTGTTGCTCCAGGATTTCAATAATATTTGTTTCCTTCCTATAGTTATGATGCTTGCAAAAATTTTTGCCTCCACATCTGATGTTTACAATGGAGACTGAAAACATTGTTTTACATACATATAAACACACCCCACTCACACAGAACAGTTCAGTCCTACCAAGCTGTAAAAGTGAAAAAGATTAATACCCACTGGACATTATCTATTTCATATTTTAAATGCAATAGCTTTCATGAATTGGGTAGTAAGATATTTCACATGCATGGCCTATGTTAAATCCATGTAATGATCTGCAGAGGCAATACAGTGATCTGCAATTGTGAATAAAATGACTACAGACTGTAGGACAATTACAGATAAAGGCTTCTGCAAAATTAGTTTATTTTACAGGGGTTTACTGGCCTCTGCTGGTTACATGAATTAGTTGTTAGGAGCTTTTCTATATAGTGAACATTATTCTGAACTAGCCTGTTATAAATTCCAGTTGTTACAGTAAAAGTCTGAATATTCGCAAATCTCAAGATTTACTGGTAAATGTCGGCATTTACCAAGTAAAGCGGTAAATGTCAGAAATAGGTATGATAACGGCAAACATCGCTTCCCTTCCACCCCATGAAACCATTTACACAGCTGACCAAATGCGACCAATGAAAACCACACGTACAAAGGCTAGCTGACAAAATGCAACCATTTAAAACTGTGTAAAACGTTGTCCAAAAATACACGCTTCGTTTCTAGTTGAAATAAAATATGACAAAAAATAAAATAACACTAATATAATTAGCCTTATTAGAAAGTTAAACATTTGATTTGGCTGTTGAATTTTCTTTCGAGCTCAACACTATGGTTACTGCTGAGTACATCAATACTGCATAAAAAAAAAAGTTTTAAAAAAAGGGTCTTAGAAGAAAAGTTAAAAGCTATTGATCGAGTCAAAAGTGGGGCTAAACAACTGGATGTTGTTCGTGATTTAAAAGTTGGCAAATGCGAATCAATTGTGAGAGGATGGATAAAAGCGTTTTGTCCCAACATCCGTGTGAACAAGAAAAACAAGCAGAAAAAAGGAACTGAAAGTACCCCGCTGTACACTGCCTGACTGACTAACAAGTACGTCACAGGTTTTATTTATTTGTATTTATTATAATAGGCAGTGCTTAATCTGTAAAGAAAGAGGTACCGTCCTTAAGAATGGCACATTCAAAAGCATAACACGTTTATTTGAAAGAGTATTGTACGTACCAGTGTTAGATGTTTACAATCAAGTATTCTACGTCATATACAAAGTAGTAGCACGTGCAGAAAAATTAATTAAAGGCAACCGCAGGACAAATAATAAATAAATAAATAAATAAATAAATAAATAAATAAATAAATAAGGCTGTGTACATGTTTTGTTATGGTTTTGCATTTAAATGGTTTAAAAAAACACAAATTAAAAGGCATTCAGAGGACTCCAGAAGGACGACATTATCGCTGTCCATCAACGCTCCGAGGAACTTGACAGAGCTTGAACAGTTTTGTAAAGAAGAATGGTCAAATATTGCCAAATCTAGGTGTGCAAAGTTGGTAGGGACCTATCCCAACAGACTCACAGCTGTAATTGCTGCCAGAGGTGCTTCCACCACGTATTAACTCAGGGGGGTGGAGACTTATCCAAGTATGATCTTTCAGTTTTGCATTTTTAATATATAATTTTCTTTCTCAATAAAAACTTTTTTCCCCTTAACAGTGTGGAGTATGGTGTGTAGATAAGTGGAAAAAAATCCTCATTTAAATGCATGAAACTCTGAGGCACTGACACAACAAAATGTGAAAAAAGTTCAAGGGGGTGTAGACTTTCTATAGGCACTGTATGTGTTTTGTGACTGGTAAACGGTGTAGCTGTCCAGCATTAGTTAAGGAACTTGATAATGTTTAGTTAGTACTCCTGGAAGGAGTTAGGCTTTTGTTTTGTTTATTTTGTTTTGTGCAAATTAATAAATACACAGGCACTGCCCTATTTTGCTAAATATCTGTAGTCCAGTGTTTCTGTTTACACCAGAAGACAAGTGTAAAAGGTCCAGAAATGGTGACAAATTATCAACAAAGAAGACGGTTTGTCAAAATATATAAAATGGGACCATCATATGCTTGCCCTTTTGTGGGATCAGTTGAAAACAAATTTTGACAGCAATACAATGGAGACATACCTAAACTATAGCTTAGGTACAACATATCAGAAACGGGCAATAGTATATCTTTCTTAGACATTTCCATCACTGTTTTGAATTCCACCATTAACACCGCTGTGTACTACAAACCAACTGATTCTCATTCATTTCTGCAGTATGACTTCTCACACCCTAAGGCCTGCCGTGACTCGATTCCCTATAACTGTTAAGACTCAGATGTATTTGCTGTGACGATCAAGATTTCTTCGCCAAAAATGAGGAAATGTGTGTGTTTTATTTATTTTTTTAATTGTGGCTTTCCGGACAAGATCATCACTAAAGCTAAATCCTGCATTTCAAATATAAATAGAAAAAATGCTTTATATAATAACAATATACAACACACAGGTGATAGAATCCCTCTGGTCCTCACTTACCACCCTACCAACAGAAAGATACAGGCAATTGTGCAAAGAAACTTTAACATTTTACAACTAGACACATCTCCAGGGCCTATTTTCAAGACTCCCCCCTTGATGTCATATGGAAGAGACAACAATATAAGAGAATATGTGGTACACAATAATATTCATCCTTCTGGGGATCCTTTGAAAGGCACATATCAATGTAATAGACCACAATGTAATACCTGTAAATACATTCATTCTGAAACAGAGATTAGAGGCATTAAATCTTCATTCAACATTCATGAACATTTTACATGTACCTCTAAAGGAATAGTTTACTGCATTATCTGCAAGAAATGTAACAAATTGTATATTGGGGAAACTAAAAGGCGTTTAGCAGGCCAGTTTGTAGAACACTTAAAAAGCATTCGCATTAACACCACTGCATTTCCAGTAGCCCATCACTTCAACAGTGATGATCACACTGCTGAAGACATCACAGTCTGTGTGATCAATCAGTGCTATGGACCAAATGTTGCTCAGAAACAAAAGGAATGCGAGTTTATCTTCAAACTGGGAACTTTGGAACCTCTGGGAATGAACATTCTTCATGACATCATCCACAGAATTGTTGTATAATTACAAATCTTGAATAATAACAAGTTTACTGCACTGTGTTTACTTTTCTTTTTAAACAGCTGAAGGGCTTTTGCCTGAAACGTCCTGAAAATAAAATATTTTTAATCTTAAACCTTTTGTGTACATTTTTTAAAAACCTTTTCTTTCATGTGCCTTACAATTTTTTACACTGCAATATATATATATATATATATATATATATATATATATATATATATATATATATATATATAGTAAACAGAAAGGGAGGGAGTTAAAATCCTCCATGCCAAAAACACGTGCACATGCACGCTTATTGTTAAGTGTATTGTTTAATTATCACCCACACCTGGTAATGATTGTAAATTATCCTGGCCATACGGACACAACACTGGGAAATCATAGTCCTTGTGATTGGTAACATGTTCAGTAACTGCATTAGCATTCCTCACCTTTTGGACTTTTGCAACCAAACCTTAACTTTACTTTAACAAAGTTTTTGCCATTTAATTTTCATCATTTTGCAGAAGGCAACCTGGAAAACCAAACAACCACATCTGCCACATAATGTGGTGAAAACACAACTTGAGACACGCACCAAGTATGTAAAGTTTTTTTTTTTGTTTTAAGACAGATTTATTGAAGCCAAATCAAATGTTAAAAAATGTTAATCCCTGCCCCTGAGGCTGCAGAGGTGGGGACAGGGCTGCCCCTGAGGCTGAAGAGGTGGGGACAGCAACCACTGTACCCGAGGCTGGAGAGGTAGGGACAGCAACAACTGTACCTGAGGCTGGAGAGGTGGGGGCAAATTTGAACAGTAGTTCTGAGGGCAGTTATTGTTCATGTTGTATGGCTTTGTCTGCTCTCTATAGAAAGATCATGTAAGAATCATGCAGGTTTGTAGACAGTCTGATGCGTTGTGTGCATTGTGTATCATTACATTGAAACAATCGCTCATCTTTTGCACCCAGGCAACATAGTTTGCGTCCCCACCAGGTTAAATTAATCTTAATTGTATAATAAGTAACAGGGTCACTTTTATTTTTCACGTTTTATTATTTAAAAGCACAAATAATTTAGCAGTTTTACTATAGACAGCAACGTAGATTTGTTTGTGGAATGGAACGGTATCGTTGAACTCCTGACCGTACCATAACAGCAAAAGTGAGAGGGGGGAAATTAAAATGGTATTTCCTAAATTTAAACATATATATATATATTATTAGTTTCCACAGTGTTGAAGACCCAAAGACAAAAAATACTATCACGGATTACCAATTTTAATCCACACAGAAGCACAGATGCGACCTGTGTGTGCTGAACTGTATATTCCATGTCTCCCTATTCAAACAGTGCAATGGAAAGGTCGCAAGTCACTCTGCCTATCAACAACGTCAGACAGCAGTGATGTCAGACCGTTATCTTTCGGGTTCAATTTCTGTAAAGCTAGGACCACCCCAAAAAAAGCAATACTCTGTTGCACATCTACACCTCTGGCGCTATGTGTATGCCGAGCGTGGTTCATTAATTTGCTATACTTTTTGAGATACAGGTGTATAAAAAAGCGTCTTAATCATATCTTTAAAAAAAAAAAAAAAACAGCTTTTTTTTTTTTTTTTACAACACTGTATCTCAAAAAGTATTCAACCAAATGCTACGCCGTTCACAGGGTTTGTTGATCACACATAAAGATGTGCATGCATATTGGTGTGGTTTTAACACCCTTTTGAGCGGGTTGTAAAATCGACTTTAAACAGTACCTTTGTTCAAACCTTAACTATATCTGCACATATAAACTAGAAATTTAAAAAAAGCAATGTAGGACAAGTAGAATACTCTAGCATAGCCTCTCATTAATTACCATAAAATGACACCCACTGGAACGGCATTATGACGTTTGTTGTAAACCCTTGTCAAAATAAAAAAAAGGGCAGGGTCAAGTGGATTTTAGGAATAATAGTGCTAATATCATACTGTGCTACATTTACTTTGTTGTAAACACAGCCATTGATATAACTTGGGGGAAAGCCATAACTTGGCAATGCAATACATAAAGGAACTGTGACTTTTTTTTACATCATATTCAGAAATAGGGAAAAGACAGTAACACACTGCCTGAAAGAGGTGGTGACCAGTTGTGATATTAGCCAGAATGCTATACAATATGTGACATCACTAAAGCTGACATCACATTCTGTAACTATAGATACAACTGAGAGGCAGGAAGATGACATCAGGGTCCATTGAATATGTCATTAGAATCTTCATATACGAAAAGGTACATCACAAAAGCAGTGTTGTCATAAAGACATCTGTTTAATTAGTAACCCCAGCAACGTCCATCAGAGCTCTGTTAGCATTACTGAAAGTAGCTGCTTAGTAAGATTGGCCAACATGAAGGTTACAAGTTTGAAGGTGGCCTGTTTCAGACGGTTTTTGTGTTGTGGGAGAGAAGATCTGGAAGAGAAGGAACCAAAGGGAGAGGATAGGGAGAAAGAAAGAGATAGCAAACGAATCCTGGGAATTGGGCAGGTGGCAGTGAATGAGAAGAAATATACAGTGATGGAGGGACCCTTAGAAGAGGGAGAGATTAAAATCATTAAAAAAATCTTAATCAAAGACAGAACAGGGCATACGACAATGGAAGAGGGACAGGAAAGAGAGGAAGAAGCTCAGGGAGAGAGAAACAAAGCAGTGATAGAGGGCGAGAGCCAGGTGGCAATGGATGAGAGGGTAGAAGATAGATTGTGTAATGAACAGGAGGGAGAGGAAGAGGGTCTGTCAGGAGGGGGAGAATGGAGTTCAAAAGAGGAGGACAGAACTGTAGAGGCTGATGTAATTAACAAAAGGACACCACAGCCCTCCTGGTTCCCTGATTGGAGAGTAGAGGAAGCTAGACCTGAAGTGGAAGAGTGGCCTTATTTCTCCTGGCAAATTCAGCCCTCCACACCAAGAGAAAGGATCATAGGGAACAAAATGTGGGGAAGACAAGAGCCACAACCTAAAGGTAAAGTGTGGCCTTACTTTCCTTCGCAAATTCAGGCAACCACACATGAGGAAAAGGTCACAGGTTATGGGCTGTGGAGTAGAGAAGATGGCATAACATCACTGGCCCAGGCTGCTCTTCTCACCAGGAAAGAATGCAATGAGGAAGCACTAAAGTTTGAAGAGGCTGGCCCATCAGGAGCCTACAGTCTGACCTCTCTGTGTTCCCATTGGTTCCAGAAAGATTGCAGTGTTGAGGAAGAAGAGGCTGAGGAGACAGAGGAAGAGTATGCCACTTTTCTCTTGTGCCAATCACTTCAAAGTGGCAGAAGCAATGTGGAAGAGAAGAAAGAGGAGCCACAATTAAGCCCCATCCCAGAGGAGCCAGATGAGACCCTCTATCTGGAGTTGTGGGACTTTGGGGAAGAGCAAGGGGACCTGCGCTATGGAGCCATGTGGGTACTTTTAGAGAACGGAATAGTTGTGAATGAGTCAGCCTGGCTTCCCCCGATAAAAACCGAGGAATAGTTCAAGAGTTTTTATTTGGAGAGTAAATATGGTATTTTAAGACTGCAATGTAAATAGGGTGACCACCTTTTCAAAATGCAAAAACGGGACACCTGCCATTTTTTTATGAGGGGGGCTATTTATATTTATATATTTTATACTGTATACTTAATAACAAAATTAAATATCAACTTGAATGCTTGAATGTAACAACATTTTCACCACAGTATTCAATTCTAAAATCTTTTCTACATACCGTAATGTACAAAAAAATAATTTGCACTTTTCCTAATCCACATGTATGACCATTATAACCCATTCCTTGGAGTAGGCCTTATAGATAAGGTGACCATATGGCTCTATGTTCAGCGGGACAGTTCAGGCTTTTCAACTCACAACCCAATGCATTCTGGTACATTTTGCCTGTCTCAGGTACCATTCTTTCCTTTAAGAGAAGCAAGACTACGCTTACCAGAATGCATTGGGTTGTGAGTTGAAAAGCCTGAACTGTCCCAAACTGTCTTGGTGAACACGGAGCCATATGGTCACCTTACTTATAAGGTACTCCTTCCTTTACCAGCGTATCACTATTGGTGTCACTTCAACTTTTAGAGTCAGCCATTTCGCATAAACAAAGAAAACCGTGAAATTAAAATAATTTTACAAATTGTATTTTGTTTGCTGTCGCCAAAGCAGTTCAGTGTCAGGCTGCTGAGGAACATTTGATGTGAGTGTAAAAGTCACATGATAGTGGGATTATATAGTTTTATGTCTTAGATTGGCTATCCAATGTGTCAATCAATCTGGGGCTGTGTAAGGCATTGCAAAATGATGCGGCAGGGGTGGGGCTTTATGCTATGGTTTTACTGTGGCGCTAAACTGTCAGATTGCACTGTGTCACCGTCCCGGAGGTATTTAGTCTGGGACTGGGACTTGATCTTTACAATTAGGGACAGTCCCGTCCAATTAGGGATGGGTGGTCACCCTAAACGTAAGCTCTTGTGTTGATAAATGTTAGAACTATATAAGAAAAAAAAAAATACATAAATACTAATACTAATACTACTACTACTAATAATAATAATAATAATAATAATAATAATAATAATAATAATAATAATAATAATAATAATAATCTCCCTGAGCTATAAAGTATATAGGATATTCCACAAATAGGGTTGTTAATGGCACCATAAATATAATAAACACAGCAATCTTTGAATGCTTAAACCTAATGTTTAATCCCAAATTAAGATGAATTTATTCTTATTATGAATTATTCTTTTCTTGGATCAAGCTCCACATAATTTAGAACAGTGCAAATCACTCTGTAATTATGTCACTGGATTTGAATGAAGGCAAAATAGATTCCAAAATGAGTTGGAATTGTTAAATACAAAAAGTCAGCACTAAAACTCTCAATTCTTGTTGTATAAACATTGTTAGTAAGTTATTTATTGCCCTCAAACTGCAATAAGTATTAGCTGAGCTATGTCCACCTGTCAAGCAGGTTCCAAGAAAAGGGAAGCTACAGTCCCCAACGCCCTGCAGTTACAGTAAAACTACCTGGGGAATGTAAACTAAGCTTCAATGTAGTAAAAGTCAACAATCCACGATTTTTTTTACTGTAAAAGTAAACCTGTTTTCTGCATGAAAATATCATTAAATAGTACAATATCTGAATCATTTCATCCTTTATTATATTGGTTTTGTCACCCCCTGTGGGATGTGCACATTTTTTTGCTGTATATTGCCTTGAAATAGGCCATTTTAACTGCTTGTTGATTACAATCTCACACCCTCTAAAGCCTTACAGTATTACCAAGCAATTATGTCACCTATTTCTTAGATTTTTTGCTTGTATATCTGCTAATACTCTTAATACGCTTAAGGAAGTTCATAAAATATGTTTAAATAATAATAATGAACATGAAACAGATAGTTGAGCTTCAAATGGGATAATATAGATCCTTCAGCACTCAACCACTAAATCAGGGGTCAGCACCATATCGAGTGATGACGGACATTTAAAAAAACAACAACAACATATTGTCGACGGAAAAACAAAATGGAAGTTATATACAATTACATGCGTGTGTGTGTTAGACGTATTCACTGTCATGGACACTGATAACTCTTGCCACGGACATGTGTGTGTATGGACAAGCTGCCAACCACTGCCTTAAATGCTAGTTTTTTGGTTAAAATGGTCAATGACGAAAAATAAAACAGTTTGGATTAATTTACTGCAGTTAAGTCACTGACCACTAGAGGGTAGAGTACCACTATATTAGTTTCACACCAATTCACAAAAACTTTTTTTCTATCTAAAAATATAAAAGTACCTGAAATAGTTGAAATATCTTTAGAAAACAACACTGTGTGACACATGTTAGTTTCATGTGAATGTTGTTTGTGTTACTAAACATCTGAGCCCATCACAAGAGCTTTGCTAATTTCCCATCTCGGTGTCTGGACAATGCTTATTTAAAGAACAAACTGGTAGATTCAACTGACATTTTGAATCAACTGACAAAACAGCATTTTATATATAAAATGAATCTTGCAGATGGACGGTTTAATTCAGATTGTTAGTGGTGCGGTAGCTTCAGTTAAGGAGAGAAGCTTGTGTGCCTGCACCTGTTTTCTGATGTATGGTGCATAAAATGGGGAAATTAGGAAAGAGTTTAGCAAACAGTCAACAAGGAGTTATATTTGAGAACAAAATGAAACCTGATTGTGGGACAAAATAAACAATCCCTACCAGTAGTGGGCTGGATTTTTCTTTCTGTCCCCTTATTTAAAAGTAATATCCACTTGAGTTTATTTTACATGCAATATTAAGTTAAATGTCTTTTAGAAGTAAAAGGAAAATAAATTATAAAACAATTATAAAACAAGCAGACAAGGCCTGACTCACAAAATGGCAGCACAGTGGAATAGGGCCCACTGTAAAAATTAACTGTGGTATACCAGTCTGAGTAAACTCATCTTTCATTCCATTACATGAAACCCTTATAAAAGTTTCCCAAAGTAAATGCAGAGTAAAGTGTAGGAAAGCATAATGAAAGCATGGTAAAGGAAAGGTAAGCATTGAAAAGCCCGGGGGGGGGGGGGGGATGTTATAGCATGTTAAGCTATGCTAAATGCATAGCATAACCATGGGCATGGGAAAACTGCAAATTACAAATGATAAAAAGAAAATCAATATTGTGATGCAGAGTATTTCAGAAAGATAGGACACTTTCCTACCAATCTATGCACTGATCTCCATAGTTCTTATTCACTAGTTTTGTCTTGGTTGGTATTGATGACTATTCAATATATTTTCTTGAAAACAAGTTTTATCTAAAAACAACATTTTAATTTACAAATAATTGTTGTGACCACAGGGAGCCAAGGCCTCACTAAAGAAGTCAATAGGATAAAGTACACAGCATTGACTCACCTAGACTAAAGCATGGAAGTGTCCAAACAAGGCACGACTTATAATTCAGATTCCTAATAGGAAAACGGATTGTCGACCAGAGTATTTTACTTATAGAAGTAAAAACAAAAAAGCTTAGTTACTCAAAAGTTCAAAATAGAAAAGATGAGAGTAGTCGGTGTAATAAACACATTTTTAAACAAGGGTTAATAATAAAAACATAAATTATGTGTAACATATTTAGATATGGGTTAGAATAGTAGTATTTTGTGTAAACGTTTATTGTATTAACTTGGATCACATCAACCTGAAGGTGAAACAAATTTGCCCATTTAAAATTTCAAATGTTTCACATGTGATGGCTTTCTTGGTAATAACTAACTTTCTACCTCCTGTTTCATGTGTTTTTATATGGATTGAACTCAGAAGAACCAGTGATAAGATTTTTTTTTTATTTCCCTTATTTTCAGTCTGATATTTTAACTTGTATTTTAATTTGTAATTTTGTTTTATACTGTAAAATGTTAACTAAAAGTAAATAAAAGTTACGTTCTCAAGATATTGCTCTCCATCAGCATATGGAACAATACTGGGCCAGAAGCAGTACTGCCCCTTATTTTTTGTAACATGCAATGCAAAGGTGAATTCATGTTTTACAGTGCAATAGTTCTGTAAACAGGCAGGTGAATATCCCTGGAAACAAGAATACAGTGTAGGTGCTCATTCGACTGTACCTATATAAAATATGGTATGGGCATTCCTTGGCATACTCCTTAGCTATTCATAAGAACATAAGAAAGTTTATAAACGAGAGGAGGCCATTCAGCCTATCTTGCTCGTTTGGTTGTTGCTTATTGATCCCAGAATCTCATCAAGCAGCTTCTTGAACGATCCCAGGGTGTCAGCTTCAACAACATTACTGGGGAGTTCCAGACTCTCACAATTCTGTGTAAAAAAAAAAAAAAAAATCCTATTTTCTGTTCTGAATGCCCCTTTATCTAATCTCCATTTGTGACCCCTGGTCCTTGTTTCTTTTTTCAGGTAAAAAAAAGTCCCTTGGGTCGACATTGTCAATACCTTTTAGGATTTTGAATGCTTGAATCAGATTGCCGCGTAGTCTCCTTTGATCAAGACTGAATAGATTCAACTATTTTAGCCTGTCTGCATATGACATGCCTTTTATGGCAGCTCTTCTTTGCACTCTTTCTACAGCAGCAATACACTTTTTGTAGCGTGGTGACCAGAACTGAACACAGTATTCTAGATGAGGTCTTACTAATGCATTGTAGAGTTTTAACATTACTTCCCTTGATTTAAAATCAGCACGTTTCACTATATATCCGAGCATCTTGTTGGCCTTTTATTATAGCTTCCCCACACTGTCTAGATGAAGACATTTCTGAGTCAACATAAACTCCCAGGTCTTTTTCATAGATTCCTTCTTCAATTTTAGAATCTCCCATATGATATTTATAATGCACATTTTTATTGCCTGTGTGCAGTACCTTACACTTTTCTCTATTAAATGCAATTTGCCATGTGTCTGCCCAGTTCCGAATGCTGTCTAGATCATTTTGAATGACCTTTGCTACTACAATGGTGTTTGCCACTCCTCCTATTTTTGTGTCGTCTGCAAATTTAACAAGTTTGCTTACTATACCAGAATCTAAGTCATTAATGTAGGTTAGGAAGAGCAGAGGACCTAATACTGATCAAATATGCTTTGGTGTTTATTCCCTTGGTGTTTATCATTTTGTCTTCAAATACTGTGTAACAGTATACTGTAAAGTCACTTTCTTTACCTGATGTATTAAAGTCAGATGTGCATTATTCAAAAAAAAAAAAATCTCTGTTTTATTTATTTAAAAAATAAATCATGCTTTTGTGAATCTCAATACATTTTTGTGATATAGTGACTCTTAACCCTAGCTCTTTTTACAAGGCCAGTGCACCAGATGTACATTAAAAATACATACTTAAAAAATTAATAGGCAAAGGCATATCTGTGCATTCATAAATGAATAAATAATAATAACAATAACAAACATGGTTATACAAGATACATTCAGACTTTAAAGTAACACATGCATGCTGGGTTTCTCTACTGTTATTAAATACTTTACACAGATCTATACTTCAATAGGACCACAATTTAAGGGATTCAGCTGAAAACGATGAGGTTGTAAAACAGGAACAGTTTCACTTTCAAAGAACGAAATTCCAAGAATTTAACAAAGCACTACATTTTTAATAATCAAATATATGTTTTATTAAAATTATATATATATATATATATATATATATATATATATATATATATATATATATATATTGTTTTGCATTTAGAACTGGCAGTGGTGTTCTGAAAGTTTCCAAATCCAAGGGGATAGTCAACAGTCCACAACAGGCTTGTGTTTATAAAGCAGCCTTTGCTGTGTAGCTTAGGAGCTGCATATTACACCTGAGGTCCAACGATGAGCAGAAACAGTAACTGTTGTCAATTTAAAAAACAAAAAAGAAGTTTCCACATGCAATATTGTCCTTCTTAAAAAAAAATAAAAAATATTCACGCTGAATAAACACAGTAGCACCATTTTCTGTACTGGTAGGTATGGTACGTAACACAAAGACTTTTGGATATCCAAGAACGTTCACACTCTTAAATATAGGGTGTAACAAACATCCATTTGGAAACGTTTCCCAGCAGACGGTGACGGTCATGACTGGTGGTAGTGGTGGTAGTGGTGGTGATGGTGGTGTTCATGGTGATGGTGATGTTCATGTCTTTGTACAACTGGCATAACATAGCCCTCGTTGGTAAGGACTGGTGGTAAATCCCTCTTCAACTCATGCTCTGTCACTGTAGGTTGGGAGTGAGAAGCCTTCAGTGGTGAGTGGGCATCTCTGGCCTTCTGCTTGTACTTCTTGTGGCCGTGCTGCTGCTGTTGCTGTTGTTGTTGAGGCTGGAGGTGATAGACATCTTGCCCAGCCAGTCCAGCCTGTGAGGCCCTGTGTGGCATGTAGTAGTTGTGACCTTTGCTCAACTTGCCCCCATTATTTACACCAGGTACTCCAGGGCCTTTCGACATCCCTTTAGGAGACTTTACAAACTGCTTTTCCTGGCCTTTTCCCCTCTGCAGCACATCCAAGCCCCTGCCCATGGGCTCCCCAGCATGCAGTAAGTAATCTGACAGTAACTGGGACTGCCGATGGTGGATGTTGTGCGCTTCAGACTCTTGTGAACGGGACCTGTTCTGAGTGTGGGAGCTCTTCCCATGATGCTCCTGTCGAGGTTGTGAAGGTGGTGACCCTAAATGAAAACAAAGTATATGTAGGGGTTTCGTTAACAATATAAATATATTTAAGACTGTAATACCCAAGCTGTATAAAAGATTGAGACAAAACTTAAAAACTGACCACAAACTGTACCTAGTAATGTGCATTAATACAGTTGTTAGTCACTGTATCTTCTTTTAATTGTTTCAAAGACAAAAGGGGTCAGTAAAATGTGTTCACTTTGTAACTATATATATTATTATAAGATTTAAACAGCTTCACTTCTATATTCTGATTATTACAAATTTAGGAAAAATAAAACGAACACCAGGGATTACTAAATGCTGCTTGATGCTATTTTTTAGAAAAGTAAATTGAGCATACAAGGCTACATGTTTGGCCAAAGTCCAGCTTTCTTGTGTACCATTTTGAACTTGGACTGTCTCCCTGAGGTTTATACAGACTTTATAGGCCTTGTCAGGGTAACGAATCCAACTTTACATTTATCAAGGGTATTTGATTGCATTCAGATGTGTTGGCAAAGCACTAAACGTTTGTCTTGTTTCTTTATTCATTTGGACTACAATATTCTAAACCAAACTCTGTAATACTAGTACCATTAGAAACGTCACAAAATGGGTCAGGAAATAATTAAAGTATTTATTGATAAATATCCTTAACATTAATTATTCTTATATACGGTTTAGAATGTAAAATTATGTGAAAACAGAACTTCGACTGTAATCCATCTCAATGGAGTAACTGTAAAAAATAGTATCCTATATGGTAAACTCAAATAAAGACGACAGACTATTTTTCAAATTCGAATGTGCATTTTGCATTATGGGCCAGTTTTTCAACCACTAAACAGTTTCTTTCATTAACATAACCCAAACATTTTTTTATCATGATACCCTTTATATATTGCAATGTCTTACTTTTTCTCTTAGTCACTTTTCATAACCACTTTTATTGTATTTTATACATGAATGCTTTAATTCAATCATAAGATGCAAGCTTCCATTGTGTTTGACTTCACCTGCATCAAATCTAGAAGTGTAGTTCTCTATTCCAGCCAAATCAAGGTAATGGTTCCTTCTTTCAGTGTTCTCGTCAACACAGTAATCATCCCCTTCATTGCTGGGGGGTTGTTCGCCATTGTTTTTTCTGAAACAAGAGAGTATTATGAGTAAATGAGAATGAAAAATACCTTTTTTCAATGCTAATTTTTATCATTTTTAATAAAGCTGCTTATGCTTATCAAAAAGTTAGAAATATACCATTGGTATACCATACTAATAATAGTGTATTAACCTATCAGAACCATTAGCAGACAGAGTTTACCAGTTAACCTTTTAAAAGTTGGATCAGCATGGTAAAGCACCAATTCACAGGAGAGGAGCAAGCACTGTGTGAAGCTAAAACATCTGGTGATTAGGAGGGAAGGAGAGTGCTTGGGATTTAGTAAAGAGGTCAGTGTCTCCTTTTGTCTCACGGATGTGAAGCCGGTGCAGCCGAGTCACCAAGGCTGAGAAGTGAGATTTGCTTCACCCAAGGGGAAAAAGGATAGCAGGGGAATCAAAAAGATGGAGAGAAGTCCAGAGATTTAGGGAGGTCAGTGCGACCAGACCTCCAAGGCTGAGTAGTGAGCTTCACTCCACTCGAGAGGGGATGGAACGCTGGAAGGAGAAAGAAGAAAGAAACATGCAAGGCCAGGGGTCTCCCCCTGGCTCTCAGAGAGTCGACTTGGTGGAGTAGAAGCTGGCGTGGCTGGGAAACAGGCTTAGTTCTCCAGAGGGGGAGACTGGCATGGATGTAAAGGAGAAAGAGAGCACAGGAAAGGAATCAGGAAAAAAAGGTTGAGGCTTTTTGTCCGAGGGTCCCCTCTGGCTCACAGAAAACCGCTTGCTTTGGTGAACAGGGGATCAGAGGGATTGAAAGGGTTATGACAGGAAAGGTAGGAAAGGAAAAAGGGCACAGGCGACATTTAAGTTTACAGAGCTGTACAAACTGACCTTGGCACAACTAGTCCGTTTTGAAGATGGGCAGGAAGAGAAGGAAGTGAGAATCAGGGACCAGAGGTCGCAGGAATGGAGGCACAGGGAGAGAAAACTGGAGGGTGAGGGGACAAGAAACTCAGAGCAGCTGAGGAAATCAAAGAAGGTAGAAAGGCAAAGGGATTCCGTGACTAGATCATAGAAGCATCCTCAGCAGAGGATATTGATGAGAATGAGGATGGGAGGGGTATGTTACGCAAAGAAGAAGGGGGGTGGGGGTTGGGATAGAATAGGCAATAGTGGTATTGTAGTTGGTCTGCATTGTAGAGTAAAGCAGCATGGAGAGAAAGGCATCTGGAAGCCGGTTTAGATAAAAGCCGCCCTTGGAAAATTGTAGATTAAAAAACCATGGACAGCTGGAATGATGCAGCCAAGCAGACTGGTGGGCGGTGTGAATGTTGTGGATCCAGAGCTGGGCAGTATTTGAAGAAGCCATAGAGGAGGAGAAGGATCAAAATAAACTTGTTTTGATCAGCAGGGAGACTGAGACATCAAGGGCTGGAATAGCGGTTCCATGACCACAGGTTCAGCTGCAGCATCCGATGTAGGAGAAAGACGGATGATTTGAGTAGACTAGAGAGAAGTTTTTTGCTGGGCTGCTGAGCTGGAGGGGTGATATCGCCGTTGAAGATTTCAGATACATGTGAGAAGGGTGACGCAGGTGTCAGTCAGTGATCTCCGACAGTCGGAATGACATCATCCGCGAGCTGCGTCTTTTTTAAAAAGTCGTACGGCCTTTTCATGTGTGTCTGTGACCGCAAAACGCACAGGGTCAGATGATGTTGAAAAAATCCAACATTTGTGGCATGGTCGCAAGCCAGTGAAGCGCGATAGAGCAAGTTTTTGAGGAACCCAATAAACATGAACAGAACAGGATTTTAAACTTGCCTCTAAACTGAATGAAATTGAGGAGTAAATGAACCTTTGCTAAAATTAATATTGGTGCTTACATAGGCTACCATGCACAGCAACCACCTGTGTAATAATAACAATAATAATGAATACAATGTATTTTTATTTGTATTATTGCTATTCTTTTTATATATTTGAGTCATTAATAAGTTAGCGTCGCTATTTATTTTCTTATGCAATTACTTTCCCCGTCAAATCAGTAACGTTGCTCAGCTGTTCAGTACGTCTGATCGGAGGCAGTATGGAGAACAGCTGATCAGTTTTACTCGTTTGCTGTTCATAAAAATATATATGAGCCAATTTACACATTCACATTCATGAGACGAGCAATTTTAAAATCCTGTCTCAGTGTCGTGGAGCCTTTTGCCAACCCTAGTCACAAGTCGACACCGGCAGTAACGCAGACTGGCTGAAAGTATGACCGACAGCTACGACCACTTTGCTGCGTCAAAAAGTCTGTGAACCCGGGGGTGCTTCAGTCCTTCTGGCGCACCCGAAGAAGTGTCTGCAGCTGATGTATGGCTTTTGTCTGCGATAGAAGTATAAACCAACCTTTAGAGTTTTAGGTAAGTTAAATAATGCAGTTTTTAGATAGCATGATGTCGTAGTCAGTAAACCAGAAGTAGATTTGTTTGATTTACTGTCTAAGTTGTATTCAAGTTGAAGCTTGGGTCTATACACTGAGCATAATAAAAAGCAAGACCAAATGAAAAGTGAGACGAGGAATAAGGGCGTGACTTAGGGTATAAATAGGGAAGTGGACAGATAGTTTGACAGGGGCAGAACAGGGAGGAAGAGCTCAATCTCCTGCCCACTGAACCACATGCCAAGGTTGTAACGATTTGGGCTAACCTTTACAGCATTTAATTTATGTTTCGGCATCAGGCACATAAATATTACCAAATTTTCAAATAAAACCCAATTTAATATGTTAGAGGGCCTAATATAACTTCTAAATATACACCTTACCCTAGGCCTGTTAGTAACTAGGTTAGCTTTTCAATTTATCCGTGGCATTACTACACGGTACTTTTATACTGTTAATTTCCCCATTAGCATTAATGTAAATAGCAGTATCAATACATAAAAGCAAAAAACCCATCCAGATACACTACTCCAATGTGTAACGAAAGAAAAACTAACTTAGTATGTACAAACAAACCACAATACACAATTAACACGAACTCCGGAGTTCATTAAGTGCCTACATCTAACAACACGGCAATCATTTTGTATACTAGTGGTTTGGTACGCACAAGATCTTTAGACAATAAATCAATAAATAAATCAATAAATAATACATTTAGCAAAAGTAATTGAGAATTAAAATAATAAACAAAACAAAAACAGCATGTTGCAGTGTTAAACTACAGCAATTATAGGCTAAGGCAGTGGTTTTAGCAAATAGCTAATAGTCCCAAACTTTTAGTAACTGGTTTTCTTGTATTCATGAAGCACTATTATAGCAGCAGAAGAAGCAAATCCAACCTGACACAATTAATTCCGTTCCTCTGTTTGTCTGCAACCAGCAACATATAAACAGAAATAAATAGTCTGACCTTTATCCATTGAATCCTCAGACTTTTTAAACAACAAGGCACACAGCTCTGTCTTTAATATGGCTTCAGATATTTTAACAAACAACCAGGAAAGCAGCCCTGTTTTAATATTGCTTCAGCTATTTTAACAAACCAGGAAAGCAACATATTTTTGAAGTCTGCTTCAATTCATTTAAATATGGTTAAATAAAACACGCCGCCAGTATTCACAAGCGTGTGCTCTAACATTCATCATAATACAGTAAGAAAGAAAACACACTGCCACATAGCCCAGCACTGCCTAGTCCAACTGCCACCATTCTTCCTCTTTTAAACTGAAAGAAACACGTCCTTTTTAAGTTTATCCAATGCAGTGAAATGAGTGACACACACACACACGCACAGTCCACCCCTTTTAAAGGAGACACAACAAACGGCTGAACGCTACAAGGTTACATATATAAGCATAGGAAAAGCAAGGTAAGCAGCATAATTACCATGCACTGGTATATCAAAACAAAAATGATGTTATCACTGTGGTTGTGTACCACTGAAAATCATGAGGGAAGAGTAGATTCAATAATTACTTTTTATCTGTCCACACAAAACTGCTTTAATCTGACATTATAAACCAAATATTATGGACACTCTCTCAGCCAGTCAAGATGCATCATTTCTAACTCGTCTGTAAAGGCCAGTGTAAGCAAAAAGCATCATGACTTTGATTAAATTGAATGGATGAGTCCACCGGAACTGTAGTTTCCCATCCACAGCAGGTTGGTATCTGACCTCTATGTTTGTCATTAATGTTTAATTATGTGCAGGATTGAACCTGCTATGCAAATACTCCAGATATCTTCCTATTTACATTAAGCTTGTAGAAAATGTAATATGTTTGCACACGTTGAGATGAGTTTGAAATATGAGTCAAAACATTGTTTGTTTTTAGGTTGATGTGAACAGCAGCCTTTTAATGTATGGTTTTAATGAAATCAATGTGAACATGTGCATTTACAGTCAAGAGATACAGCAATACAGTATGCTGTTGCTCAGGTATAAATCATCACCCTCAGTGCTTGGTGACCCTTTAGATATGCTAGGTTTTTCAGTACCTAATATGAGCAGATAGCCTTTTGTTTCCATTCCTCCCATCTTCCAAGTGCTCTGTTTCATTTCGGCAGCGACTTCCGTCTCGATCTATAGAAACAAAATTGTGTAAAAAAATATGAATGAAATAATTATTTGATATTTCTATTTGCTCTTGTTTATTCCCTCATAATTAATAATGGAATTGACATTATTTATACCAAGAACACAAAACAAAAGGTTCACACATTGTTTAAACAGAATTTTTTTTTTGTATTTTATACAAAGAAATTATGAATAATGCAATTTAGTGCAGATGCCGATATAGTGATGTTTTTTGTGAGACACCGTTGTTTATATTACCACAGCGACTTCAGTGGCAATGTTGCTTTGTTGTGTACTGGTAATAGAAATTCTTTGGAGAAAAGCTGGTGTCAGACAACTGAAGGTTTGAAGTATTACAAACTACAGTGAAATATTATTATGGACGACTGTCAACCCAACTTAACAACGATAAGATTTTTTTAATAACATTGTAATGCATGTGTTTTATTCTTAAGAAGTGTGTCAAGCTTTATACTCCACAGGACTGACAAAAAATAAAAAAACAGCATTAGTGCTTGAGTGTTGGAATACATGGTTAATGTCAAGCACACATTCAACAACCAAAGGATAACAGGGAAACCCCAGCGAAACCTGGCACCGCACACAAGAAAAATGTGTTGTCATACGTGCGGTATTGAAAATCCACAAGAGATGGCAATTGACCAAGGTACACAAACACATGACTTTCCCATGTGTTCATGGTCTGTGTTTAAAGATTAAAGTGGAATGAAGATATACATGTATTTAGTGTTAGTCGATTAGCAGAACCACCCAAAAGGTTTTATATTGTAGTGTTGTGGGAGGATACATGAGCAGTCAAGGGAAAAAAAGAACCACATATAAGGGACTGTTGTGGGCATTTATGAAACAGAATATATATTCTTTTAAAGCCTTTAACTAAAAGCACAAAGAATTAATTGTGTACCTTGTCCTGCAAGAGGCACATCCTTCTTCTTGCTGCAGGGTTCTGGAGTTACGGTCAGCTTCACTCTTAAAGTCTTGCTGTTATTTGAGGACTGATTCACTGAGGCATCCACCACTTCATAAATGGTGTGCATCAGGCTGGACATATCCTGCAGTACAAAATAACACAGATTGACCAGTGGAGTATTACACAGCCTGCTCCAGTCATTGTAAGAAATAGATCTGAATAAACCCTGTCTCTAAGTTGAATGGCATATTTCCATCTGTACCCTGTAACCAGCCTCCACAATAATCTGGCTCGCTCCTGGTTCTATTACAGAGGTCAAATACAGTGTTCCGCTTTAATGTACAGCTATGGCCAAAAGTTTCGCAGCTTTTCTGGAGAGGGCAAGTTGGCCAGCTCATAGGCAGTCTTGACCGTGTCTGCTATCCTCTTGGACAGCCGCCGCTTAGACAGGGCTTGACCACGGGACTTTACTCCACAGCCGACAAAAGATTGTTCAGACTGCCTCCAACTTTTTGTCCTATCAACATAATACGCCAGGGCCCGAACTGGGCACAGCGTATGGAGCTGTCGCTCCCTGTCAGACTGGAAAGGAGGTGGATGGAAAGCCTCCAATTCCACAGACTGGTTGACAAGGAAAGCCGAGATAGTCTTCAGCAAGAAGGCAGGATTGGTACAGAGCGTGACCCTTGTTCTGGCCGCTGTAAAAAATAAGCAGGCTTTCACGATAGAAAATGCCTGCATCTCACACCCGCGGAGGTGATATCAAGCTAGTAAGCCATTTTAAATTATAGCAATTTCAGCTCAGCTGAATGCATGTGTAGAAATGGAGGCTTCATGAGTGCATTAAGAACCATGTCTAGCCTCCAGCAAGTGACAATGCCCTTCATAGGCAGACAAAGCCGTCAAGCCCTGCCAGGAAGTGAGCTCCTGGGGAGTCAATTTTGACATGGCAAGCTGAAATTGCTGCCAGATAGAACTTTAACGTAGAGGGGGATTTCCCCTCGTCAAAAAGGTCCTGCAAAAATTGCAGTATTACTGCCATGGGACAAGTCGTGGGGTCAAACCCATGAGGCAGACATTACACCTGGAAGACGCACCACTTGTACCCACACTGGGAACGTGTGGATGATGCCCTTGCATTCTGTAGGGTGTCAATAACCTTGTTGGAAAGTCCCAGATGGCTCAAATGCAGCCATTCAGGGGCCAGACCCAGAGCTTCAGACTCGATGGGTCGGGATACCATAAGGTCCCCCGTGCCTGACTGAGCAGCTGGCCACTCAGGAGCTGCATCAAGGTTGTTCTCCAGACACAGCGGGAGAACAAAGAGGGGACAGTGTGTTGATTCCTGGGAGTCAAAGAGGTCTATCTCTGCTCCCCCGAACTCTCAAATTAGGCTTACGACCTCGGGGTGAAGTCTCCACTCCGAGCAGCTGGGGACTCCCCTTGAGAGGAGGTGCACCGCCCAGTTCGTCATCCCTGGCAGATTAACTGCCCGCAGTGAGAGGAGGTTCTCGTGTGCCCACAGCAAAAGGTCGCGGGCCACACGATGGAGACTGGGCAACCACAGGCCACCCTGTTGGTTGATGTAGGCCATCACTGTTGTGTTGTCTGTGCATATAAGCACATGTCTCCCTTTAACCTCGTGTAAAAAATAACTAAAATAGCTGGTCACCAAAACGGCATCAACAACAAGCCGAAGCGAGTATCTCGGTCCGTCAAATGCTGCTGAGAACAGCAGCTGCTCTTTCTGCACGTGTGCTGAACACCACGTAACAGACAGGCCTGCACGTGGTATCTGTAAAACACAGAAAAAACACAATTAGAATTTTTTTTCTCAACAAAAAACAAAAATTGAACAATTACATAAATAATATAAAACGTCTTGTATGGTGCTAATTAGCAAAATCGAGAAAGAAAATAAGTTCCAGCCGGGCCTATGCAGTCTGGGGGGAGAGCACAAAGTCAGCCGACTTACGTTGCTGGGTCCCTAGGAAGGAGCGACTCGAGCCGCTGGTTTCACGTAGGGCACAAGACCGCAGCGGGACGTAACTAGCAATAGGCTGTAGTGCACACAAATACGTGTAAATAGAAAAACTATAACAGCGATTAGTTTAATTATCACATACAAAATGTGTAAAAATACATAAAATGCGAAATATATACAGATATAAGCAACAATTTACTTATTTGAACAAGGCTCTCCGATCAGGTCAGTCTTGAAAGGAAAAATGGCACTGAGATCTGTGACTGCAGTGCTTTTGATCCCTCGGGGCGGGGTCATGACTGCGTCACAGGCTCAAAAAGCAGCTTTGGTATAAAGTATTCAAGATTCAGGTCTTTAGGACACTAGTGATGGGCACCAATATCGATATTTTGATATGATATCGATATCGTTCATTTTCTCCATTCGATATCAATAATAATTATACTAATCGATATCGAAAAAAAGTACGCTCGCAGTACACTAATACTGCTAAAAATACAAACACTGTCTATATATGTATTGCATTTGATATTGCAATTGTGTTATTATATTTTTCTGTGTATTGGAAGACTTCGATATTATCGATATCGATATCGAAATACATGCACAATATCGATATACAATTTTCATATCGTTGCTCACCACTAGTAAATACCCATTCAGTAATGTCTGTTTTATTTACAACCACTTATATTCGTGGAAGTAAAACAGTACGTTTTACTTTGCAAAAACGGTCAAGCTTGGTGTCAGTTCAAAGAATGATTTGTCTTGTTTAAAATACAGATTTTGCTTGGTTTTTGAGTTATGTTTATTTGAATAAAACAAATTCCCAGGAATCTACAGAAGGGTTCTAGTATTATTCTGGGTTCTAAAGGGTTAAGTTCTGCCAAAGTTTAGTCTGAATCTGTCCTTTTAACTGCAGCCCAATTATTTTGATGGAATCCAGGTTCAACTGTAAGAACACAAGAAAATGTAGCGAATGAGAAGAAGCTTGTCTCTTCTTAGCACACCATTTGCCTCTACTAAAGGAGTCTTTGTTTTCGTAACATTTCTAGTGTTTTAGATGCTGCTGTTTTACCTGGCAGGCTATTCCATGCATGTATATGAGCATGTTCCTTAGGTCACATGTCAAAGTGACTGGTGCACTTATATTTTGCCAGAGAAGTTTCCATACTCTGAAGTTGGCATCTCAAATGGTTTATGAAATAACAGTGGTGGATTATTGACAATTAGTAAAGTAACCTGTCCAGAAAGGAATGCTTAAATATTTAAAACAAATAATGTAAAAGGTGTTTTTCAAACTACATTATTTTCCTAGTTTCTTTTGGAAACTACTGGTACAGAGCCTGGTCTGCTAATAATATATTTTAATCAAATGGAAAGCATGAACCATGTTTATTACTAATATGTTTGTGCCAGTATTAACTTTGCCTTTTGTTATTGTTTACTAAGAACATTTTATTCAAAACATGCCCAGATTTTAATCCCGTTGGAACAATAAGCGCTCCAGTGTAGTTTAAAATAGGGTTTATTTAACTATGGCATGCTTATAGGAAATGGAAAAAGAACAGGCTCAGATGTTCCACTAGCAGATTACCTCTTTGGTTACCTTCCCGCTGTTATCAAAGTCATAGAGAGTAAAGGTCCATTCTTGTCGATTGTCATCCTCTACTGATACATCACACTCCAGCTCCTAAAACCATAATAAATACACTTTAGTTTTTACTGGCAGGAGTGCATACAGAACAGAGCAATTTTCAAGTAATATTACACTTTGTGCTACAAAGGGACCTTTGTAAACGCCAAATAAGTTTAATTAAATTTTGCTGAGTTTATTTTGATTTGGCTTTGTAAAAATGTCTGCATATCCCAAGACTAAGATTGGGTTTCAGACCAAGATTTTAACTCGGATCACCTGTGCTTGGAAAAAGGCCTGTAGCACGTTTGGCCTTTTTTCTGCATTTCCAGGAAAGGATTTGAAGTAGTATCCTTTGTTACTTTTCTATTGGCAAACACTCATGATTAGAGGTATCTTATAACTGGCTTGTAATTGATTAAATAAACTGTTGGTGCAGAAGTATAGCAGTTGCACTCATTCTCAATAAAGCAATGTTTTTATGAATAAAATGTATTTTCATTTATTTTCTGCATTGTCCACAGCACTAACACTTTCCTTTTTTGTACAGCAAACACAATACATAAACAGTAAGGTGCTCTCAGTAAGGTGTAAATAACTCTCATTTTAAAATCTAAAGAAGGATTTCCACCATTAAATCCCAAAAGGCATGAGTGAATTAACCACAGCACTCTATGAATGTTTATGGCATACTAACCATATATTTTTAACATTACAAATCCACACAAAGTGCAAAGATATTTTCTCCTCTCCAAAGATTTCTTTCTCCTCTACACATTTGTATTTGTCTTTTTAAACCTAATGGGATTGTTGGTGGACAAATTTACTCTTCTTTAGGTTTTTAAAATTGTAAGTTTGTGGAGTATTGTGTTTACATAATGAGTATAATCAGGGCTTGAGCTTTTTTGGTTTTAACCGATGATAACCTATCAAATTTCCCATATGACATGTTTAGAATTATTCTTTTTTTTTTGTGCCAATAAAATATGGAAATCTATAATTAATTTATTAAAATGAAACACCACTCACATAATCATACTATGGGGTTTTCTGCATAAAACATTGTTTGCACAGGGCCTGCAGTATGGAAAGCATTGTAACGGTCTGTGACAGAAAGACAATGATTCTTGGTTGTAAATCTCCCTCCCGACCTGTGAGGGCGCTAAGCAGCGAGAACAGAGTTCTTTGGATGGGCTGGTCTGACAGTTCTTTCCCAGGGTCGGGAAGTCGGCCAGTCTGGATGAAGGCGAGACTCCGTTGCAAGAATGCATTGACCCGGAAGGGAAACGACGTGGCAGCCACAGACTGGAGAGGCGGTTGCACTCGTTTACCAAGGGGTCATGTGTGACAGCATAAAAAGGGTTACGGAGAATCATAATCTGTTCCTTTGTTGTGGTTTGTTTTGTTTGTTTTTGTCAGTCTGTCTATATTGTCGTTTGTCTTGTGTATTAGACTAGACGGCTAAACACGATCCGAAGCTGTCGCCCACGGCCAACACAAAACCCGGACAACAACACACAGACTGACTAAAATAACATTGTAAATTCACGACCAGCACTACAGCACTCACTGGGAGAGGTGACCGTGTTTGTGTTTGGGTATTTGCATTGGGATTATTGTTCTTGTGGGTTAATTGTTTATTGTAAACGGGACTGCAACCCATCATCATTTACTATGCGATACACATCGTTGTGTATGACCAACCATAATTGTTTGTTTGGTCATCAGACCCCTGGATTAAAATAAACAGAAACCTCTTCACGCGTACTTTGTTTGTCGTCATTTCTTGTTGGATTACTGCACTGCACCTGCACGTACCACTTACCACTTTGCCACACAGTCCAATCATCATTTTTGCACTGTGCAGTTGATAAACTATGGCTGTGCTGGGTTTTCTTTCCTCAGTCCTACGAGACGGACATCTGCACTTCTAAAAAGTAAGTTAAACTTTTTATAATTATAATTATGCATGATCGACGTGTGTATTAATGAATGTTAAAAACCGAGATTTAGTGTATTTGAGTGTTTATTTTTCGTCCCTGAAATTAAAAGATTTTGATAAACAATAATAAAAACCAGAAAAACACGTCCGGATCAAATAAAAAATAAAGCCCCAAAAACTGAAGCCCTAAGTATAATGTATGGAGAATGTGTTTAAACCTGTATTTAACAACTGAATTTACACAATCTTTCCTTAGATCATCTCCGCATCTGCTTAGCAATGCAGCGTAATGTGGAGCAGTGTGACTCAGCCTTTCAGTCTTTCATTTGAATAAATGCAATATAGATTACAATAAAAAATCATGCAACAGCGCTGAAAATGTTATTTGATGGTAGAACTGTTAACACTTCATGTATAATGTTTCAAGAGTTGCTGAGATCCACTGGAATCTGCAAATGAGCTGAATCCTCATTCATGGTACTGCCCCTCTTCAGGGACATTTGTTTCTCAATAAAAATATAAGATGGAATCTGATTTCTTGACTTACATCCAAATGTATTCTCTTCTTTCCTGATCCTTTGTTAGGGTCTTTAATAATAGCTTTCTCTCCATCTTCTTGATGGATAAATGGCATATAACCTGCACAGCCCTCTGCTTTTTCTGGAGGTAGCACCACTGTATAATGCAATGTTGGAAACAGAAGAAAAACATTAAAAAAAAAATATATATATATATATATAGAAGAAAAGGTTTTTTATAAGATGTACACAAAAAGTTTAAAAGATTAAAAATGATTTTATTTTCAGGATGTTTCGGGCAAAAAACCCTTCAGCTGTTTAAAAAGAAAAGTAAACATATATATATATATATATATATATATATATATATAATCAGGGACATTTGAACCTGATGAAGACACATTAGGTGTTGAAATGTAGTCTGTTTTATGACAATGTTTTTAAACAAATAAAGACATGTTTTTGATTAATCCTTCTGAAGAACAAAAATGATGAGAGTGTGACTGTGAATATCCCTATGGAAACTTTTTTGGTAAGCCATTAAAACTGAATGTTTGGCTCAAAGATTTTTTTTAACTTTTGTATTACCATAGAGACGCTACCTTCACTGTGTATGTGTTATGGACCGATGCCGAAATCAGGCAGTTGTTGAAATGCCCGGGCAGCTCGCGAAGTGCCCAGCTGCGGTGGGCAGACGCCGAATTACCATTGAATTTTATGTCATTTTGGCATCTGCCCAGGCAGTTCATCAACTGCCCACAGCCACCTGGGCTGATGGCGAAGAAAGATTTTTAACAGATACAGTATACTAATAGAGAGTGAATTACCTCTGGCAAAAGCGCACTGCTTAAAAACTTTCTGACAATGCAGTTTAGAGCAACGGAACTCAACAAAATATCAATCCACAGGTTATATCATGGATTAGATATGTGGTGGGCGGGAGTCAGAATAAAATGCAGCAATGTTTTATTGTATTTTTATTGCAGTAATGCATACAGAGCTCAGTGCAGAGTTGCTTTGTTTGAATGAGAGATCATAAAACAGGCAAATATACGGAAGCTCAGTTATGTAAAAAGGAGTTCATAGCTACCATATCATGCTTTTAAACTTTAATTTCCACGAAGCCGCGTCCTGGTCAAACTTCACTGGCGACATCTTTCATTCATTCATGCAGCACTTCCTCTCTATTCCAGTTGTACTCCCAAAATACGATTAATATTGCTATGATAAATGAGTTGTTTGGCACTGCGTTCTTCCGGAGTTTCAGATAACTATATTTATCTGGGTGGCTTTTACACGTTTAAACTGTGATTATTAGTCTCTAGCTGATATTGAATTATCTCTCATTCAACGGAACTCTGCACAGAGATCTATATTGCATTTCAGCAATAAGAATACAATAAAATATTGTTGCATTTTATTCTGGACTCGTTCCCCCCCCCCCCCCCCAATTACTCGAACCTCTATATCTAACCCACAATGAAAATAACATTGTGCATTGATATTTTGTTGAGTACCATTGCTCTAAACTAGCGTTATCAGAAAGTATTTAAGTTATTTAAATAAACATGGCAATGGGTAGCTCGATGATGGTGCACTTTTGAACTTAAAGGCAACAGAGGTAATTCACTCTCTATTAGTAGTATACTGTGTCTGTTAAAAAATCTTTCTTCGCCATGTCATCCGAAATGATATAAAATTCGATGCTAATTCGGCATCTGCCGACCGCAGCCGGGCACTTCGCGAACTGCCTGGGCATTTTGGCAACTGGCCGATTTCGGTATCGGTCCATAACATATACAGACGTGCTCAAATTTGTTGGTACCCCTCCACAAAAAACGAAGAATGTACAATTTTCTCTGAAATAACTTGAAACTGACAAAGGTAATTGGCATCCACCATTGTTTATTCCATATTTAATAGAAATCAGACTTTGCTTTTGATTTTTTATTCAACATAATATTGTAAATAATAAAACAAATGAAAATGGCATGGACAAAAATGATGGGACCGCTAACCAAATATTTTGTTGCACAACCTTTAGAGGCAATCACTGCAATCAAATGTTTTCTGTACCTCTCAATGAGACTTCTGCACCTGTTAACAGGTAGTTTGGCCCACTCTTCCTGAGCAAACTGCTCCAGCTGTCTCAGGTTTGATGGGTGCCTTCTCCAGACTGCAAGTTTCAGCTCTTTCCATAGATGTTCGACAGGATTCAGATCAGGACTCATAGAAGGCCACTTCAGAATAGTCCAATGTTTTGTTCTTATCCATTCTTGGGTGCTTTTAGCTGTGTGTTTTGGGTCATTATCCTGTTGGAGGACCCATGACCTGCGACTGAGACAGAGCTTTCTGACACTGGGCAGTACGTTTCGCTCCAGAATACCTTGATAGTCTTGAGATTTCATTGTGCCCTGCACAGATTCAAGGCACCCTGTGCCAGGCGCAGCAAAGCAGCCCCAAAACATAACCGAGCCTCCTCCATGTTTCACTGTAGGTATGGTTTTCTTTTCTTTGAAAGCTGCATTTTTTCGTCTGTGAACATAGAGCTGATGTGACTTGCCAAAAAGCTCCAGTTTTGACTCATCTGTCCAAAGAACATTCTCCCAGAAGGATTGTGGCTTGTCAATATGCATTTTAGCAAATTCCAGTCTGGCTTTTTTATGTTTTTCTTTCAAAAGTGGAGTCCTCCTGGGTCTTCTTCCATGGAGCCCACTTTCGCTCAAAAAGCGACGGATGGTGCGATCAGAAACTGACGTACCTTCACCTTGGAGTTCAGCTTGTATCTCTTTGGCAGTTATCCTTGGTTCTTTTTCTACCATTCGCACTATCCTTCTGTTCAATCTGGGGTCGATTTTCCCCTTGCGGCCGCGCCCAGGGAGGTTGCCTACAGTTCCATGGACCTTAAACTTCTTAATAATATTTGCAACTGTTGTCACAGGAACATCAAGCTGCTTGGAGATGGTTTTGTAGCCTTTACCTTTACCATGCTTGTCTATTATTTTCTTTCTGATCTCCTCAGACAACTCTCTCCTTTGCTTTCTCTGGTCCATGTTCAGTGTGGTGCACACAATGATACCAAACAGCACAGTGACTACTTTTCTCCATTTAAATAGGCTGAATGACTGATTACAAGATTGGAGACATGTGTGATACTAATTAAAGAAACGAATTAGTTTGAAATATCACTATAATCCAATTATTTATTATCTTTTCTAAGGGGTACCAACAAATGTGTCCAGGCCATTTTAGAATATCTTTGTAGAATAAGCAATAATTCATCTCTTTTCACAGCTTCTTTGCTTTATTCTATGACATACCAAAGGCATGCAAGTATACATGATAAAATAGCTTTTAATTTCATCACTTTTCAGGAGGAATGAAGCATTATTTCAATGAGCTGTAAGGGTACCAACAAATTTGAGCACGTCTGTATATACACATAATGAACCAGCACAGTTTTCAATATACTGACAGCTCAGAGAAAGTTCACAAACATTGTACAAAAACACAGTCTGTGGGTGTGAGTTAGTTTTGCTTTACAGATGTCATTATTTTTTCTTTGGTAAGAAAAAACTGAATTTAAAGTGCAGCTCAAAATATGAGGCTCCTCCTAATAATGTAATTTCACAGTATGTAATTCAAGCCAACAGCACATGATATTTAAATTGCTGTCATACTGTACATTATTAGCAGACCAGGGGCTTTGAGCAGACATGTTTGGGAACGAACTTCAACCTCCTCCAGAAAGAAATGCTTTGCATCTCTGGAGGTAAACAGCCTCTTTACATAGCATGATTTAAATATATGTGGCAGTCTGTCTCTGGGAGTGCAATATGTGGCAGTTAGACTCAATGTGCCATGGGAGCCTTCAGTAATAGGGAAGACTGTTAAGAACAGTATGTGGGCAGCCTTTATCTTCAATGGAATGGGTTTGTTTGGTTAAAAAGATTTGAAAAGATACACTTAAAAGAACCCAACAATGAATGGCTATAACACTTATAACAAAGTGAGCATTCTCCAGACACATGTAAAACGTCATGCTACTCAGACTCTAGTCTCCACACTGGCTACCTAAAGGTAAAACATTTTTATTTGACTTCCTGCTGTGGAAATAACTGCTGTGCATACAGCGCTTTAAAGTGATTTTCCAGATGAAAGTTGAAATGATGCCAGATGATAAACAAGCAAAGGCAAATACCCAGGAAGGGTCTATCCTCAGTCCAATGCCCCTTTTAACAAGCACTGGTACTACTATGGGACTCAATTTGCATTGAAAGAATTCTGAAATTCCTTTAGTCAGCCTGTTTCATTTCCCTTTCTTTCAAAGAAAGCACCCTGAGACTGAAATAGCTCAAACATTCTGATTTTGTTATAGCTCAGATATTTTTTTTACAAGAAACATAAGATGCTGATATTTTTCTTGGAGTGTTTAATACCAGTGAACTCTGCCCTAATTTCAGTTGTACATTTCTTCAAAATGAACTGGTTGATTCATCTGCCTGGGTGTTATTTTAACATTGGTAGAGACAGATTCCTGTGTCTTGGTCTTACAAATGTGTTTTACTTTATTATTTTTTTTTTACGGATATACCACAATTCCCTTTCTTTCACCTACATAGCTACATAGTTCACTTCATACATCTGCAATCCTAAAAGCAAGGTGTTTAAATGTGTTAGAGTTTAGTTAATTGAGGTCCCCAAATGGGTTCATAACTGTTGTCCTGTACCAGAATGTTAAAAAAAATTATAATATAATTTCTTTCTTTCCCTGCAAAAATGCCAGTTTTGAGTAATTAACACATAAAACACAAGACATTTTCTATTAGAAGTCTAACTTTAAATAGTCGTACTCTGTGTCTTGACAATGAGGGAGGATAATGAAGGACAAAGATTCATAATGGAAAATGTCATAAGAAAGACGTATCCAAAGCCAAGTTTGTAATTGCAGTTAATTTCTTACCCTCTAGGGGGCAGTGATCATCTAGAAAATGCCTGTCCTTCAGCTCCCCATTCAGTAACTCCTATGGAAAACCAAAGAAAGAGAAATGTAAGTGAATCGGCAGGACTTCAGCCACAGACTCTGTGAAAACAAACAGTTCAAGTATAAGCATTTCCTACAATGAAAGGTCTGGGATGTGAGAGCTGGGAATGAGTCCCAACACTTTGAACATCTGCATGGCTATTGTGTTTCACTGTCTGGGTCATAAAATTGTAACCACAGCCAAAGCTTTAATGCCTGCTCCAAATTTCAGAAATCCTCCAGATCCAAAAGGCCACATGGATTCTATTTCTCTGCTTTTTGAAAACAGTTTCGCCACTTTTGGCAACTGTTACTCATACTTTGTAGTCAGTAAGCCGTGCTTTTGTATTTTACAAGATGAAGCCTGTCGTGTAACAGTTGTCAGGAACATGAAAGAGAAATCAACAGCCGAATGGGATATGCTAATCATTTCTGTCCACAAATAAAATGTGCTGCTGCTGTTTGCCAACTTGCTAGGAGATAAATAGGGGCAGTATTTCAGTAACTATTCATTTATGTAATATTTATTTATTTTCTACTTCAAAGATGTTTATTTTTATATAATTTATTCTTTATTTGTTTAACTCACTTTAAGGGCTATTTTAAGTATTTTCTTTTTTCTAAAGTCTTTTTTTTTTAATTAAATCTTAAATTTTCAGTTTATGAAAACCTTTTCAAGTGTTTTAAAGAATGTTTATATTTTATTCACTATTCAAAACATATTCCTTAAAGATTTACAAAACCCTTATACTGTTTTTGACTCACAATCACTTGTAGTTTTCTTTCAAACTGTTTTATGACGCTTATAATTATTATTTTTTTTTTTTTTAAAAAAACAACAAGTATCAGGACACATTTGATGCTCCTTGCTTTCAACAACTCCCTAACTGTCTCCCAGCCAGAATGTGTTTCTCAGGTTACTCAGTTACTGGGGTCTGTCCATTCTGAACAGTGGTGTATCTAAATATTATTATTATTTATTTTTTAGCAGACGCCCTTACCCAGGGCGACTTACAATTATTACAAGACATCACATTATTTTTACATACAATTACATTATTTTTACACATTATTTTTATATACAATTACCCATTTTTTTTGTACTGGAGCAATCTAGGTAAAGTACCTTGCTCAAGGGTACAGCAGTAGTGTCCCCCACCTGGGATTAAACCCATGACCCTCCAGTCAAGAGTCCAGAGCCCTAACCACTACTCCACACTGCTGCCCCATTGAGATAACTAAAACTTGTGTACCAAGGCTATGGAAATCATCTAACAGTACATTTGGGTCTTAGTATATCACTCTTACAAAAAACACAGGGAGGTTCCTATTTCGTGATTTAAAGAAGGGGTTCTCAACCGGGGGTCCGCGGCCCCCTAGGGGGCCTTGAGGAGGTTTCAAGGGGTCCTCCAAAAATAAACCAGAGAATGTGTTATTTTCCCTGCAAGCTTATGACGCGCTGAAACCTATTAGCTTCAGCATGTCATAAGCATGCACAGAAATTAACGCGTTCTCAGATCACATAACATGTTCTCGGGTTACGTATGATGTAATAGAGCTATTTCAGCGGGAGCACGACAGATTACAAAGCAGAGGAAAAAATCGTTGGAAACACACACACAATAAGTACTAGATATGGATACATTTTTTTTTTTTCTTAGCCAATTTTTTATAATTTTCTCCCAATTTGGAATGGCCAATTATTTTTTAAGCTCAGCTCACTACTACCACCCCTGCGCTAACTTGGGAGGGTGAAGACAAACACACGCTGTCCTCCGAAGCATGTGCCATCAGCCAACCGCTTTTTTTCACACTGCGGACTCACCATGCAGCCACCCAAGAGCTACAGGGTCGGAGGACAACGCAGCTCTTGGGTAGCTTACAGGCAAGCCCACAGGCGCTCAGCCAGACTACAGGGGTCGCCGGTGCGCAGTGAGCCGAGGACACCCTGGCCCACCTAACCCTCCCTCCCCCCGGGTGACGCTTGGCCAATTGTGCGCCGCCCCCTGGGAGCTCCCGTCCACGGTCGGCTGTGGAATAGCCTGGACTCGAATCGGCGACTTCCAGGGTATAGAGATTAGACAAAGGGGCATTCAGAACAGAAAATAGGAGGCACTTTTTTACACAGATAATTGTGAGGGTCTGGAACCAACTCCCCTGTAATGTTGTTGAAGCTGACACCTTGGGATCCTTCAAGAAGCTGCTTGATGAGATTCTGGGATCAATAAGCTACTAACAACCAAACAAGCAAGATGGGCCGAAAGGCCTCCTCTCGTTTGTAAACTTTCTTATGTTCTTATGACTCAGAGAGGGGCAGAGAACAGACTTCATGTGTAAAAATACCTACACACACAGGTAAGTGGATCCAAATGCTGAAAGCATGGCAAATGCAGTTTTCTTCAAGCAGTTAAATTTCTCAAGAAGTGATGCCCAGCAGGTCAGAATAGAGGTCCCAGGATCTATTTCAATAGTTTCAAATGTACTCCGCAGATCTCTAAATTTTGATGACCACAAGTCTGAGCTTTTTAACTCTATGAGCTGCATTTCAAATTCTTCAACGCCCATCCGCTGAAATACAGACAAATCCAGCTTGAACTCCTTGAATTGGTCAGGTTTAAATTAGAAAGGAAAACATTGGCCCACAATGTTGGAAATCTTGAAACTTTTCAGAAAATTCTGATTCCAGCGCTTGCATGTACATGCCAATCTTTTCAATACTGATGGTGCATCGTGTCGATGGCTCTTTTAGATGCTGGAAGTAGCGGAAGCTTGAAGAGCGCAAATCCCGAGCAAAAACTGCCAGTTTTGCAACAAATGCCTTCCATGTTTCGTAAAGATCCCAAACTGTTTGCCCTGCACCCTGGAGGCGCAGGTCAAGTTCGTTCAAGTGCGAGGTAATGTCAGTCAAGAACATTAGCTTCCCTAACCATCTGTCATCATCCAGCTCAGGGTAGATCTGCCCTTTTTCAGATAAGAACTGTTTGATAGCATCAAAGCAGTTCACAAAGCGGTCCAAAACCTTGCCACGACTTAGCCACCGGACGTTACTGTGAAGCGGAATGTCTCTATAAACACAGTCCATCTCCTCCTGCAGTGATTGAAACTGTGAGTTAAAGCAGTGCGAGTAACGAGGATTACGTTCCTGACAAAGAGTCAGGAACGTAATCCCAATTTATAACATTGTTCCTTTGGGAGCATGTGCTTCGACTTACAACGCGACTTTAAGGAACCAATTGTGTCATAAGTGCGAGGACTGCCTGTATATATATAATGTATATGGTGGGCCGTGGAATTTTTATGGGGGGGGGGGGGGCTCAGAAGCAAAATGGTTGAGAACCCCTAATCTAAAAGATGCCGGTATTTAGATCTGCCACCGTTTAGATGAATTAAATTAGTATATGTAGAGTGAGATAGAAAATGACTATTTCTTCCAACCAAGAAAACAGAGAATTCTAATAGAGTTGGACCAACATTTTAGGAGAAGACAGTTCTATAGTGTTGAACAAAATCCATTGATAGTGTTAAAAGTGAGAAGGGTATCAGTGAACATGGTTTATAATTTTACAGGCAGTTTCCAGATGATATTAAAGATTCTTGTCAAAAGCCAAAACTTTACATTGGACCAACAGATGGTCAGAAAGATGGAATTCATTACGACTGAATTATGCTTTGCATGCGAAACAATATACAATATGAGGTTTTGAAGAGTATATGGCAACACTCATGAGAAATAATCTTTCTTACAATGTAATTTGTTATATACATATTTGTAAGTGATCAGGATTTGAAAATGCTGTTTCTGAAACTGACGATACAATTTTTGATCCCATTACAACGGAGTGTTTTCTCTCAGATTATATCAGTAGTTTGTACTGTGGAGATGAAGAAAAAAATCATTATCTTTGGAACATTTTAAAACGAAACCCAATATCTAAATCACATGTATTTACTGTATGTGGATATGCAGAAACAAGTTGATAAAAAAATAAAAAAAACATAAAAAGCTGGTTTGATAACTAGCCTATTTGATACAACCATCAGATACCACAGGCGGCTCAGATAATTCGGGAAAGAACTGTGATAGGCACTTGGAAAACAAAGAAACGAAGGAGCTGGCTGTTTTTTCCTGTTTTTCTACAGCAACATTGCCAAGCATCCTTCAAGTCTGCCTTTTGCCTGCCTTTCAAGTGGTATTAAGTTACAGAGGGGAGCTTTCATTTCTAAGAACCAGGTGACATCAGCCAAATCTCCAGTCTGCTCCAACCCCCCAGCCTTATTGATTTAAGAACACTACAGATCTTTGTTTCAACATTTCCTGTCACACAACACCAAGCAAAACTTATCAGCCCATCAGAAATGCACCCTTGTGAAGCTGCACTTCAGTCAGCGTGACTATGAAGGGCATCAGACAAGCCATGTGAGCATGGAAGCACTTCTTTAAGTAGGTTTTTATAAGGATGTAATGCGGCAGATTAAGAAGCACTGAAAGGTAGAGCAATCAGATTTGAAGCTGTACAATAATGGGCATTGTTATACTTTTTTTCACAGTTAAAGATTAGGCCCCATTGACATTCTTTAGTTCAGGTACTTGTACAGAGGACTTGCCTTATTTACAGTCTAGAAATACACAATATTGTCAATAGTGTTGTTAGGTGTTATGTGTATGAAGTTTAATAATAATTTTCTTCTTCTTCTTCTAACTTTAACTACTTTATCTGAAAAATCCCCCCCTCCCCCATCGATACCCATCTTTTACTAAATGAATGGTTCCTAAATGGACCCCCTTGACTTCCTGGTTTTAGAAACTAATATAGTACATGTGAAATTACTGAGGCGAAGGATACTGCCAGTGTTTGGAAATTAACCAGGAAACTGAGTGCTAACCTATTGCTGGCACCTTTTATGGGTATTGTGTATACTGCTTGGATTTGCCGTTTTCCCTCAGGCACTACCTCTTTCACTTTGTGAAATTTACAATTAAATATTTGAAATAATTTCACTCAATACTGTACACGCCATTAGTTCACATCCATAATGCTGTGCTTAGAAGTGCAGTATTTGGAAGTCTGCAATTCGATTTTATTCCTGTGTATCATCTGGGGACATTATGAAAAACAATGAGAGGGTGATGTAAGGATACGCGCAAAGTGATTTGCGGGTGCAAAACCCCCATAATGCTGCTGTAAATGGTGTTTAGCAGCCGTAAAGTCTGATTTTACCAGCCAATAAAAATATGGCATATGTAAAGAATGATGTTCACCTGGTGTTCTGCACCCATTATCAAATTTGCACTTTGCCATCATTACTCCATTAAAATTATATTGAAATGCAATCAAATGAAAAAAAGAACACATTCGGAGGAGAAGGGCAAGACAAAGAAGACCCCGCATGATGAAGAAGACCCAGCATATTCAATCCCAGGGTCACTTTGTTTGGGATGCTGGAGGATGCAGTGCTAGAGCGTTATCGTCTCACTCCGCAGGTCATCCTTGACCGCATAGCTGAATTGAGGGATGAGCTAGACTCCAATGTCAATCTAGAGGCCGCTATCCCTGCACATGTGAAAGTGCTGTGTTCTCTGCACTACTTAGCCTCTGGTTCCTTTCAGACCACAGTTGGAATGCCTGGAGGAATTGCCCAATCCACCTTTCCCAGAGTGCTAAGCAAATTTCTAGATGTCATGCTAAAAAGAGCAGGCCAACACATATCATTTCCTAAGGATACTCGCATAACTGATGTTGGCTGAGGCTTTTCCAAACAACTCTGTTTCATGCTGACCTCCACTGCCAGGACAGCTCCTTCTCAGAAAACTTTTCTTTTCTTTTCCATGCACCAAGAGGATTTTGCTGCCCTTCTTGTGACATTTTTCTTTTGGTATTTTCGTGCTCCACACATGTCATACAGAGATTACTGCTCTCTGTATTCCTAACTCTGCAAGTGCGGCCGCTAAATAGACCGATGCACTCATTGAGACCCTCATTATCATAATTGCGGATCATTATTTTGCAAAATAATTGCCTGGCCGCAATGCAATTTGAATTTTGCATCTGCAAAACATATACTATACTATACTTACATCACCCCCCGAGTGCATTTGTGTTCTTTGTTTATAAAAGCATGTTTCAGGAACAGATTTCCAATTATGTGAATGTTCTGTAATGCAAAAAGATCCTCTGCAGCATGGCATGCTCAAATACTAGCATTGCGGGGGTGGCTACTGACTGTCTATGTGGTAAAATATACTGTATCTCAGGTAAGGCATAAAACCAATATCCAAGCTCTTGCTCCCAAGGAACTACCACTCTCCAGCACATTGGAAAATTCTTCCTCTGTAAATTAACATTTATTCTTTATTCTGGTGAGTCTAGTAGCTTTCACATTTTCAAATTAGTATAGAAATAGTCAGTTAAAGTGACTCATACAGTATATTTCTTATATAGCCTGGTATTGTTAAGATGTACAGTACCTCTTGGGTCCTGTTTTTTATTTTTTAAGGCTGCTTCAATATACTGATTCAGCAAAGGATTTGATTTTTCTTCCAACACATTTAGAATAAATCTGTAGAAACTTTGAGAACAGTCAATAGGAATAAAAAGGTATGCAATTTATAGGGGATCTTCAATGACCAAAAAGTCAGTACCTTAATGGATCAAGGGTTCTCATCCGGCTGCATGGCCATTATTAACTAGCCTTAAAAAGGCTATTGTCTCAGGCATAAGACTTAAAGTCTGGTTCAGGAAACATTTTTCTTCTTTTTAGAGCAGCACGTAACTTAAGAATGAGTGCTCAGCTAAGAAACCAAAGCCTTTAAATCCAGTGTAGGCCAGGTCTGGCACACAAAACCAGATGTGTATTCGAGGAGGGTGGGTGTGCAACTCAACTCTCAACAGTAATTTCCTATGAAGCAACAGTCTGTGGTCTCCAAGTGCTGCTTAGGTGACCCCTGGGGGTCAGGCACCTTTCCCATTGGCTTTTTTTCCTTCTCCATGATCAAACACATTCAGCTTTGGCCAGAGTTCATAAGCCCGGAAGATCAAAGCTGAGACCTTATAGTGATACCATTACGTAGTCTAAATCAGGGTTTCCCAATCCTAGTCCTGGGGGACCCCACTGTCTGCTGGTTTTCATTCCAACTGAGTTCTCAATTACGTAATCAAACCCTTCATTGAACTAATGTGCTTAATTAGACCTTTTTAATTGTTCGTAGTTCCTTAAAAGTTAACGATTTCAAGTTGCTTAAAATTGTATAGTTAACTTGAAATCTCCAACTGTTTAAAAGCTGAAAACAATTAAAAAGGTATAATTAAGCTAATGAATAGTTAAATTAAGGGTTCAATTAAGTAACTGAGAACGAGCAGACATAGGGGGACAGGACCGGGATTAGGAAACTCTGCTCTAAATAATAAGCTGTAACAATATTATAATCAGTTTTTAAATAATTCAGATACAAAAATGTTATCTATCTATCTATCTATCTATCTATCTATCTATCTATCTATCTAGCATCACAGCCGTTGCGTGTGCTGATGCACCAGGGAGGCAAATAAGCTGATCTACATCATCATATGGAAGGAAACACAAATGGATGGAGACACAGATGGATCACATTAGTTTACTGTAAAGCTATGTCTTAGTTGGTGCTTATCTTGGCGAGAGCCGAGTTCAAATCAGCATGAAGTTTTAACATCTACTCTCGTGTAATGGAAATCTGCATTTTTGCACATTTTTCATTGTATTTGGTCAGATTTTATTGTGGGTTGTAGTAGTATATAGAGGTAGTCCGAGAGAAAAAATGACACCAAAGTTTGGTGCTTCTTTCATTTCTTTGGTGTGCAAGGTAATCAAACATGCAATCTTCAGGTGTGAAAAAGTTATTGCCCCCCCCTAGTTAACTCAACCCAATTAAAGGGATAATTAGGGTCAGCTGTTTGAGTACTTTGGTTAACAACCAGGCCTGATTTGGGCCAGCCCTGCCCAATATACAGTAAATCTGACTAACTTTGGCCCTTACCATCAGAGTGAAGTTGTCAGCACACAGGTTCTAGAGTCACATCATGCCACGAACAAAAGTAATTCCTGAAGACCTCCGGAAAAAAGTTGTTGATGAATATATATATATCCTCTGTCAGATTTATATTTGATTTAGTACGCTTTAGTAGCAGATATTCCTGATGTCACTGCAGTCGAAAGCTAATTTCTAGTACAATTATTGTACCTACTGTACGTTAACTGCAAACCTGAAATGACAAAACCGAAGCTTTTGTGTTTCTGTTTAAACACGCTGTACATTTCTAGTAGTATGTAGAAATGTATCTGTACAGTATGTATATTCACCAATCATGAAGCCGGGATTTGTTTATCCACGTTGCCATAGTAACCAAATGCACGCCATTGACACCGGACCACGTACAGCTACTGTAGCGCGGCTTCTACTTGATAAAAGTATGAAATGAACAGGGGAGGTGAAGAGTAATGTAAAATACTGTACGGAAAATAAAATGCATATTTTTCATGGTATGCAGTCAAATACACGATTTCTATGAAATGCGTGAATTCTCTGGGGCATTTCTTATGACGGAGAGTGCAGGCACCTAACCTTCCTGAACAACCTAGGAACAGAGGGAGAGTACTAAGAAGAAGGGAAACAGATTACCATTTTTGATCTCCCTGAGGGTGAAATTATAGCTCGATATCGGCTATTTCATTATGTACAATTGTTTGTATTCATTGTATAATAAACTTGGTTCATTATTATTATTATTATTTGTTTATTTAGCAGACGCCTTTATCCAAGATGACTGACAGAGATGCCCAAGCTTTAGTGGGTTAAAACCTGTACATTTTATTTAAAACACAGGTTAGCCCAAATGACCTACTTAGCCCAAATTGAGGTAGCCCATTTGGAGGGGAGGCGCTATTTTTCTGATTAGTCTGTTAATCTGTGCTACTGGTAGCTCATTTTGAGCGGGTGGCGCAGATTACACCGTGCCTCATTAATTTTGGACTAGTTAATACATTCCGGATGGGGTAAAATTTGTGCCGTGGCAGGGCGCTACTTTACACTGCCAATTTAGCATGTCCCCCATGGTATCTACACTAAATAACGTCTGACAATCTTGACAATGAGCAGTAACCCCGCCATGGACACACTTGCATGTTATAAAACACCACAGGCCAGTGGGTGGTCCAATTATAGTTACACAATAATTGAAGACAGAGTATTGTTTTCAAAATGCGTTTGCAATTTTGTTTTCTAAAAACATACTCAGGCAACAAATGATGGCGCAAGGCTTTGTGTGTCTTAATCATAGGGATATTTTCCCTCTAATGTTTGCCTGGGGTCGGCTACAGGATCACATTTCTAATGAGACAGAGAACAGATGGCTATCTTTTATTCTCCTTTGTATTTTTGTATAGTTTTGTATGCTGCCCACAAACTTACAGTATTTTGTTCATAAGCCAAAAGTATGTAATTAATGCAGTAACAACATTTTTAAAAGTATAAATGGAGTCTTTATAAATTGTATTTTAAAGTTAAAAAGCAAATAGCTTCAAATGTAATTTTATTTTTGGTGGTATGTTACGTTGCTTTGGGTTCTATAGTTATTATCATCTTAACCTGTCTGTGAGATGGTCTGAAAAATTATAACTACCCAGGACTGAACATACATCCTCTCTCCATTCAAGCAAAAATGTCACAAAATGGCTTTTCAAATGAACAGGTTCCTTGCATATTGACTTGAACTTTCAAAACCAATACAATAATTTAGTAATCAATTAAATGTTTTCAAGAAACAATTATAATTTTAACATTACATTAACCATTAAGACTTTGTCAAGTTAAGTAATTACAGCTATATTAAAAAAAAAACAAAAAAAACAAGTTTGCATGTTCATTTTAATTTTCCCATGCTGTCCCCAGGGTTATACTATACTTTGCATTCACCATAATTCACCATGGTTTGCTATGTTTTTTAATATGCTTTATCATGCTTATCTTTTATCTATCTTTTAATACACCTTGCTATGATTTTACTATGGGAAATGTCTATAAGGGCTGCTGGCGATATGAACATTTCATTCTGAACAGATACTGTTGGAATTAATCCATAGTTCTGAACTCTCAAACATCATGTACAGGGTTTTTCCAGTTAATACAGCTGAACTTTTGGCATCATATACATTAATTCTAAATTATCTTTAGTCGTGGCTAAGCAACAGCTGTTTAGTTGAGTGAAACTGAAGTACGACTTTGTAATGCCTAAGCTAGTGACTTGCCAGGCCTTGATATCTAGCAAAGTCCAGATCGCATCTGCACTTTGTCAGTCTCAGATTGATAACAAAAACCTATCCCTTTGTCATTATTTGTAAACACAGATTGATTGATTATTTAATACTATTTGTTTGTTTCAGAGCAAATATTCTCTACTCAACAAAACTCCACATTTCTGCTTTGGGCCTATACAAGGCTGATACTGAGGAATCTCTATAATTAAAACAGGGTCAATACCTACATAAATATTATATTACTGGGACCATGTGTGAGTACTTCAGGTTGATACACTGTTTCATCTGCATCATGTAACAACAGTAAAGAACATGACATAACATAGTAGTAGACACAAAAAGCTATAATACTTTATTTATTTATTTATTTATTTATGGTGAAATATATATATACACTGCTGTGCAAAAGTCTTAGACATGTTGCATTTTTCTACTCTGATGCATTATAGGTATCAAAAATTTACTCAAAGCCTCCACTAGTGTTTTCTACTATTATAACAACCTTGATTTGCATAAAGAAGGAAAAACGTTGAGTGAAATAGCTTGCATCACTCGATTTTCAAGGTGTGGTATCTGAAGCATAGCCAACAAGTACAGAGAAACATCATCTGTAATTGACACACCCAGGACTGGAAGACCCAAAAAGCTGTGAAAAATATATATATACACTGCTGTGCAAAAGTCTTAGACATGTTGCATTTTTCTACTCTGATGCATTATGAGTATCAACAATTTACTCAAAGCCTCCACTAGTGTTTTCTGCTATTATAACAACCTTGATTTGCATAGAAGGAAAAACACTGAGTGAAATAGCTCGCATCACTTGATTTTCAAGGTGTGGTATCTGAAGCATAGCCAACAAGTACAGAGAAACATCATCTGTAATTTACACACCCAGGACTGGAAGACCCAAAAAGCTGTCTCACAAGGATGAGCAATACTTGAATATAATATCCTTATGGAATAGAAAGAAGACAAGCGTTGAATTGACAACATAACTGGCAGAAGGCACAGGTGTCGTTGTCCATCCATCAACCAATCCAGCGGTGGCCCTTAAACTACACAGTCACATAGCACGAAATTACCTCATAACCCTTTCACACAGCCAAAGGGATCATGTAAGTACAACTTTCAAATTTGTCAGTCAACAGATTGTTTTCATGGCAACGGCAACAAAACAAAAGGAAACAAATAAATAAGCAGAATATCGTGGGTAAGCTACTTTAAAAATAATAGACTGTTATATATATATATATATATATATATATATATATATATATCAATTTCTTATCTTTTAATGAATGGCACTGGAGAACTGTAGTGTACTGTAAACTTCCCTGTGCTCGCTTTGTCCTCTCTTAATATTATATACCGTATATGTGGAAAATTGAAATAAAAATATTTAAGTGGGGACGCATTATTAATATTATTTTCATTCAGCCATATGATACCAACTGCAGTGTATTAAAAGTTGGAGGCTTGTCGAAAAAAGTTATACCTATTGTATATACTGTTGCTTGTTTTGAGTTTCCTCTGCATTCTCGAGAAGTCCCCTGATCTCATTAACTGGATTTGCGCAGTCTGTGCCCCCAAATTTTACTGCATAGTTCAAAGTGCCACATCTGTTTAGTAGCTGCCACTCTTAGAATTGTAAAGTTAACAATTCCTTAACTTCTTTCGGTCTCCAGTTACTACCTTGTTCTTGATCAGTCATTGTATTTGAAAAAAAAATGAAAGCGTGTAACGCCGACGACAAAAATATCCAACACGTCCAGTATACAGTCATGTGGGATGATGACTTTCAATCCACAGCCACTATAGCACTTCGGTGTCGGCATGGCCTTTCACACAGGAGTTGAGACGGTTCAGTGCCGTATCTGAACCACCTCGCGAGGTGGTTCAGAGATGGCAAAAAATGACGGCTCTGTGACGGTATAGGCAATTCACAAAGATCAAAATGCCACATCAGTGTCGGCTCTGAGCCATCATAACTCATCTGTGTGAAATATCAGTATAAATAGTGTGGGGCAGGTGGACTGTCTGAGGTAAGAACTTACTCATGTCAGTGACCAGTAAGTTTCATATGACTTGGGGGGGATAATGAATTATGTTGTGTTTTTTTTTTTGTTTTTTGTTTTTTTATCATTACAATGCAGGTTAAACATCACTTTACATGGGGGCCATTCACGCAATATAAATATCTTGAGCTTTGTCATAGTTTACTGTATGCTTATTTATAATACCTATGGACTGTCAAAGAAAAAAAAAACTATAAAATAAAACAAATGCATATCAAAGGCAGCCAAGCACAGTGTGGGAAAGAGTTCACTCTGTTTCTGGCACTCCTGCTAAATTCTTGGAGCTCCTTTCTCAGCTTTTGGCCAGCCTACAATGCCCATGGTGTGCACGCAAAAGCTGATAAAGCTTAAGGGATTTGTTCCACATTCCTTTTAAAAAACTGTGACCCTGCTGTGCTAGAGGTGGGTCACTGGCTGTGACTGAACCTTATTCCTACAGGATTCCACTCAATGCAGCATTTAACCAGCAACCTCTGCCACGCTATGGCTTTACTGGCACTCTTGCATATAATTATCTGGTCTGCTTAAAGTGTAATAGAACGCTGTGTTTCTTTTCGCAATAATCATATTACTTACTGTGTATATATACAGTGCTCACTCGTTATAACGCGCCTCGTTATAGTGCGGAATCGGTTATAACACGGTAGGGTCATGGGTCCCATTTGCTCCATAATGCCGTTACAGTAGCCCTTTTATACTCATTATAAGGCGGAACCCAAATAGCAGTCTTGTAACTATGGCTCCCCACTATAGCATTATAAAGGGTGAGCACTGTATATATATATATATATATATATATATATATATATATATATATATATATATATATATATATAGTGAGAAAGTGTAGTTCTGGGGAGCAAATGACTACACCTCCCAGAAGGTCACAGGCTGAAAAGCCTTAATTTATTTATTTGTTAATTGTGTTATTAGTAATTATCCCCTGCACCTGGCTATTATTGTATTATTGTAAATTAGAGCCAGGTGCAGGGTATTTAAAGAAAGCAGCCAGTCTGTTCTGGGCTGCTGGTGTGTTTGTACAGCCATAATTATAGAAGAAAGGTAGTGTAAAGCCTTTTTTGTGTTATTTGCATAAAAACAGTGTGTTTTGTTTTGGTTTGATTTTTGTTTTAACAGGTAAACAGCTTAGCTATCCTGTTATATAGTTAGGTTCCTGTTGTGTTTAGTTAGTGCTTGAAAAAGAGCTAGGTGTTTATTTTTGTTTTATTTCTTTTTGTAATTATTAAAATTGCACGAAAGTGTGAAATCTCAATTTCTCTGTGTCCTGGGGTTTAAAAGGGGCAAAAAACGTGAAAGAGTGCAGCTCGATCACAATATATATTTTTTTACGGTATTTGAGGGAGGCGAACATTTAAGTTTATTTCTACGGATACAACTTGATCAGGATGGTGAAGATGTCCTACAACTTTAAACTGAAAGCTGTTGAGCTTGCAGATAAGATCAGTGTTTGACTAGGTGAGGCCACATACCAGTGTAGTGTGGAGAGGGAAATAACAACAAGAGAAAAATGTCAATTCAACACTGTCTGTTTATTTTCCTTCTTTTCTTACAGCAGTTTATAAGAGTTGCAAGGCTGAACTCTTTAATATATGGTGCGTTTCTTTCTCTTCAAGCAGCAAGACAACTAAACATTCACAGTCTCCTGATCCAGGCAGGGCTTCAGTTAGGAAGATGAGTTGATCCCGTGGCTATCCCCAGCGTATCTTATTAGCCAAAATACCATGCATACAACCAAAACAGAAATGCATTAACAAACTTAAATAATATTCATACAGCTTAAATATATTACTTTTCTGCTAATTCATATATATATATATATATATATATATATATATATATATATATATATATATATATATATATATATAATGTATTTTAGTGCTGCTGTATTTACTCCTACACCAGTATCAGTACATAGTACTGTGTACCTACAGTATTCATTTTTTTGTTTGGGTTCCATAAACTTTACAGTACAATACCGGTATGCTCCAGTGTGTAACTGTATTATTTTAAATACATTTTATTCAAGTTTATTCAATTAGTTTTGTTTCTATTTGTAATGTTTTGCCATACTGTGTTTTTTATACGTTTCATTATTAAGTGCTGCATTTATTTGAGCTGGGGTAGGGAAGAAATGTAACATGTGACGGCATTGGTTATGCGTATGAGACCTACTACGTGTTCCTTTGATCCAATTCCTACCAAATTACATTAGTTACATTTAAGGTTGTGGTGGTAAAGCCTTTGCTCAAAAAAACAACCTCGACCTAAAGCACTTAGTAACTATAGGCCAATATCCAATCTCCCATTTTTAGCTAACCAATTACATATATTTCTAGCTTGTAATACTGGATTTGAGAAATTTCAATCTGGATTTCGTGCAGCACACAGCACAGGGATGGCCCTTGTTAGGGTAGTAAATTATCTCTTGATTAATTCTGTCTCTGGCTTCCCTTCAATTTTAATTCTTCTTGATCTTAGCGCTGCCTTTGACACCATAGATCATTCCATTCTTTTAAATCGGCTTGAAAGTTTAGTTGGTTGTCTGGAGGTGTTCTATCCTGGTTTAGGTCTTATCTTTCCGATAGGTTCCAGTATATCTCTATCGGGGAGACAAAATCAGATTTGTCAGAAGTTACCTGCTGTATTCCACAGGGCTCTATTCTAGGTCCCCTGTTATAATCTCTATATATGCAGCCCTTGGGCGATATTGTCCGCAGACATGGAGATAATTTCCATTGTTACGCAGATGACACCTAGTTATATTTATCCATAAATCCAGGCAATCCTTCTATTGAGGTTATATTATCTGCATGCTTTGCTGACATCAAGTGTTGGATGTCATATAACTTCTTAATGCTGAATTCGGATAAAACAGAGGTCATGCTTGTGGGCTCACACCATCAACAAAAAAAATGGCAAATTATGTAAGTTAGACCTTAGCAGTCTCTCATCGGAATTAAAATTAGAAATTAGAAATTTGGGGGTCATCTTTGATCACAATCTATTTTTTGAGAATCATATTAGGAAAATAACTAAAATCTCATTCTATCATTTAAGAAATATAGCTAAGTTTAGGCCAAGTATTCCTGCACCTGATTCTGAGAAGCTGGTGCATGCTTTTGTTTCATCAAGGATTGACTACTGCAATGCACTTTTCTCTAGTATCTCAAAATGTTTGGTATCCTGCTTACAGCTTATTTAGAACACAGCTGCTAGAATTCTGACTAAAACCAAGAAAAGTGACATATTACCCGTCTTAGCATTTTTACATTGGCTCCCAGTGGACTATAGAATTAAGACTTTGCTTCTAACATATAAGGCCCTTAACGGTCTAGCACCTGTTTATCTGTAGGAGTTGCTGATCCCATACCATCCTAGCCGCTCTCTGAGATCACAGGATGCGGGGTTGCTTGTTGTTCCTAGGGTCAACAAAAGTAATAAGGGAAGTAGGGCTTTTTTCCTGTAGAGCACCAAAATTAAGTAATTATCTGACTGTATTTGTCAGGGAAGCAGATACCGTCACAGTTTTTAAATCAAGACTGAAAACTAGGCACCCTCACGATTGCTTCTCAAGTATACTGTAGTAAAATAGGATTCTGCAGCATTGAGTAAACATAATCGTGATCAAATAACAAGCTGCTTACCAACGAGGACTTGTTTTGATGTATTGTCCTTCGTGATTGAGCATCACTGACATTAAAGGGAACATAAGGACATTTTTATTTTATTGTGTTACATGTTCCCATGTGTTGCTACAACTGTTTACGTAAGGTGTGGGTATTGTTTAAATTTTTTTTTTTTTACATTTTGACCACTTTTTTAAACTTTTAAATTGCATTCCCTGCCTCAAGATGGCTTCCCATGTACCCGCAGGGACCTCTCAGAACTACATTTCCCATCATCCTGCTCACTGGTAAATCCATCTCAGTTACATATGTGGGATGGATCACACTTTACTTTCAGCGCTGCTGGAGGCGCTGGATAGCAGACAGGAGATTGAGGAGAGACGGAGAGAGGAGAGGTACACGGCACTCATTGAGAAGGTCAGTCTTGCAATAATGCCCAATGTACCAAGAGGACCCGTGATGACGCCGTCCCCAATGGGCAACCTTGCCTCACCTTCATGGAGACCAAGGTTGGCCCCCAGCTGGGGTAGAGGTGTTGCCTTGCCCCGTTGCCTTACCAGCAACGGGACAGACAGTTAACCAATGTTCCCTCTGTTCTCCCTACCTGTTTTAGATGCCTCCAACCGGGACACCTGGCCAGGTCATGCCCATCTACGATAGAGTGTGACGTGGCAACATGCAATTGGGCCTCAGAAGCGGGTAAGCAAGGGGAAAATGGTTGGGAGGGGCCTTGTATGGTTGATGTGTTTTTAGGGAACACAGGGTGTGAGCAGACCTTAATTCGGACAAAGAATTGGTAAAATTAATGGCAGTCTCGTGCAGGGCAATCGTTTAAAGTTTAAAAGAAAACAGTAAAGAAATGAAAAAGGAAAGAATGTACACTTACATGCTGAATACAGTAATTACATGTGCTTTCTCTTGAAAAAACTATCTAGGGTAGATTGCTCCTCACGCCCGTTGCCTGGTTGCAGTTTGTGTGAAGATGATGGACAGGCAACGATTGCATTCGTCATGTGTGATTCGTACTACAATAGGTCATCTTTGAATTAGCGTTATCTTTGAATTAGTCAACCATGGTCTTTGTTTTCACTGATAGAATGACACACTTGACACTGGAGAAAGTTCTGTGTCAGTCAGTACTGAGATCGTTGTATCTGGGTCAATCCTGTACATGATCGTTCTAATGGGCTAATTTGCATTGAAAAAATCAGTTCTTGCTGTTGGGATCGTTAAAAACAGGTGTTCATTATAAGAAGAGTTTGTTATAGTGAAGTTAGCCTGTATATTCATAAGAATCACATCCGTCCCAGATGATTTGATTCTTATAAGCGGATGATTCTTAAAAGTGGACCGATATGATTACAATTAACAAAAGCGTGCCTCTGCGCATCAGCAGTTTAAATACAGTATACAAAAGTCAATGGTGCTCAATCACAGAGGACAATACATCAAAACAATCAAAACAAGTCCTGTGTAAGCAACTTGTTATATGACCACAATTATGTTTACTCAAGGCTGCAGAATCCTATTTGACTACAATATACTTGAGACGCAATCGTGAGGGTGCCTAGGTTAACTGCCGTGCGTGGTTATATGTAATGGCCTTTGAATTAAAATGACATTATAGTACAGTATTTTACTGTCAGGACTACCACTGCATTTAAGCATCTGTGGCTTGTTTTTATTCAGTTGCGATGCAAATCTCACAGTTTTTCACTAAGCAGAGATGCAAAGCTCCGCAACTCCACCCCCCATTATGCAACCCCCCTCCCTCTACATGCATATCACACAATAGCAGTCATGTACTCAGTATGTATTCAATGAATGTACAGTAATTTTATTAAAACAAACCTTCACTAACAGAGAACACAAAAAATACCTGTACAATGCAGTCACGCATCTACCTGTTTCCTGCCATGTCGACACATCTAAACTGCACGACTTGCTTTCTTTCTACTGTGAGTCACTGCGGACCAGGGATTATACTGTATACACACAGTATATGTGCCTAATCACATGAGATGTGATCAAATTAAAATTCAAAAACAGCTTTATTGGTTATACACATTATTGCACTTGATACAGTATTGTATTACATGCAGTCAGTTTGCCCTGAAATGATTCTTATAAACGGTTTTGATCACTATATGCTGTTGATTCTTATATCAGTAATTCTTATAAACGGAGCGCACTGTATATGTATATATATTTTTTTTGTTTTAATGAATTTAATTTTTTGTGTGTACTATATGGTTGTTTTCCTCCCCCCCCCCCCCCCCCCCCCCCCCCCCCCGATATCTTGTTTTCTGCTTTTTGTAAAATAATTTAATGATGTTTTCATAAACCCATCTTTTGTATTTCCGGAAAAATCAATTAAAAAAAAACAAAAAATGTGGCAAACTGCTTGATATTTTTATGGAACAATAGCCTGCACTCAGAATGGAAGAGCTACCGCGATATACAGTAATGCTTTTGTAGCAGAGATTTCTTATTAATATTTTTTTTTTTCAATACAGCACAGTAGCGTTTGTACGGTATATATTTAAAAAAAAAAACATATTGACTATTTTGACTTACTGTTATGGTGTGTAATGGGGTGATGGTCCGAGCTTACCCCCACCCACAATCACATTATTCTCTCATAAACACGGAGGTATTCAGAACGCGGGAAACAGCAACTTGCTAGTGTTGACAGGTATAAATATTTATTTTCGTAATGGATTCTTCACTCAGATTGCAAATGACTATCAGGTTGTACTCAATGACTGACATTCACAAGACAAACGCATGACTGACCACCTAATAGTATTACTGCTCACAAGACCAGGCATTAAATAATGTTAAATACATTACACGTGTTTCTTCTCCTTTATACGTATTTGTTTAACCTGCATGAATACCATCTTTGTTTACAAACACAATCGTTAAGCTATTCTATCCTTCACTCGTTATTATTATCATTGTTATTATTATTCTCTAGTCCCTAACCATTACCAGTAAAGACTGAACATTAGCATTACCCCTTCTCTTGGAAGATTACCGAACATATGGCAAAACCCTCGTCCCACATGTAAACGACAACTTCACTAAGGGAAGGGCCATAATCTAAATACAGCAATACACCATCTCATATCAAATACACTTTGTTCAACAACATCCACGATACATAATAAACCACGGCCATAACCATAAAACATATGTAAAGGCCGGCCCTGGTCTCGGATTGCAGGCCCTGGGCCGCATCGAAACGATGGCTTAAATCTGGGTCTTTTGTTTTTTGGAGCGTTCACATATGAGAAAAGGCGCTCCTGAGGCGGCCTCAAATGGCAAGTGTAAACGGGGTCTAAGTTCCTCACCCGTGTGATACTGAACAAGAGTCATTAGGGGTTCCTCAGATTCCTTTTAATCATGTTTCAAGAATATACCTTTTCGTAAAGGAAATTAAACAGACTTCACACACATGCCTATAAGATCTGTTCAAAGGCATGCCCTTGTAAGCTCATTATGTTATCTTATACAGAATCAGTGTAATTAATGCTTTCTGTTGGAAACTTGCTGTTCTGCAGAGAGAATGCGCCTGTATGGATTTTGGCATCTATTAGGTGCATTTTGGTTAGTGAAGGAGAAGGCAGTTTGTCAGGCACAAGACTCAACTTGCTGGTATTATTTATTTAGAAATAATTTCCTACAAAAGCTTAACTGATTTGGCAGAACAAGTGGTGTTCCCTTAAAAAAGGTTATTGTGTTAAAACGTGGTAAGAGTGTGAGAATGTATAGCTTTGTAAGGCATATATAAACTTAAAACAGGACTTTGTTAGCCATATCAAATCTAACTAAATTAAATCTGACAGTTAGACGGGGTGCCCACTCCTTGTGCATATTTATGTATTTAATATTAATATAATATTTGTATTATTATTATTTATATTTGTATGCAGCCGGACAAAGCCGTCCGTCCGTATTATTATTATTATTATTATTATTATTATTGGAGACCGGTGAAAAAGCCGGTTTCGTAAAGTGTAGAGAGCATGGATGGGGGTAAATTCTCCATCCCAATAAAACCCGTGGGAATGTGGCTGGAGCCTTAATGAGGTAATTTATTAATGGATAGTTAAGGCTCCAGCCACAAAAAAAAACACTCTCGGCTCATTAGGGAGGGTGTTGGAGGAGAGACAAGACGTGAGTCCATGAAATATATAAATCAACTGCTATAGAAAAATATACTTGATTATACTTTTTGGTTCCATGTTTTGTCTATTTTGTTTTGGCCCATGTGCCATTTCCTTTTGTGTTTTGTAATAGTGTTTTGTTATTTAATTTAATAAATATACAGCTGCGGCCATTTCAGCTCCGTACCTTTTGTTTTGACTATTGCTTCCTGAACCTGATGTCACCACCCACACGCACCACTCAAGCCATTCTGTCACAGACGGTTATCTGAATTAAACAAAATGTACGATTTTTTTTTTCAATGCTTACCATTAATAATAAACTTAAAAATACACAAAGCAATTATTTAAGTCTAATTATTTTAAAGCCAGTAAATATTTGCATTGGCCACATAAAATACACAATACAAACAGCAATACATTAAATCCTTTCCCCTTCAGAAACTGCATCAACAAAAGGAGCCAACGCCGTCCTTTAGAAATAACAGCTGTTTTCACTCAGTAGTTGCATGCCCGGAAAAAGCCGTCGGAAGCCAACTTTGTGTGCTGCTGTAAGGAGCCATCACAGGTTTTACAAAGGCCTTGCTACATAGGTTGTCATCATTATAGACTACTAGCTTGTTCAAGATAAATGTTGGGTCTTCATAAAATCAATGTTTCTTTCACTGTTGAAACATTTTGATTGATTAACTCTACAAATCTAACTAAAGTGGCTGTGTGGCTTTGAAGAGAAGGGGAGCGCGGGGCAGATATATTTTTGATTAACGAATCTACAGTTTGTGCTACGAATCCAACAAAACCACAGTCAGAACATTTCAACAGAAAAGCAAATACCAACAATCATTTCAACAATTACTTAATTATAGTATTACATATTTCAAACATAACACTTAGAAAGGGGCTTATGATCTGTTTAGCATTTCATATTATTAAAGAAAAGTAATACAATTATACATTAACCCAAATGGCTCATCCAGTTAAAGTGCTGCCGGTGGGAGTCACACAGCTTGGACGGCACCAGTTTGCGTCCAGGCTGTGTCACATTGGCTCTGACGCTCCCGGGGTGAGGGATGTGAAACCGGCTGGGATTGCTTATCCGCATCGCGTAACAACGTACCCTACTGGCCAGACACCGAGCACATTCAGAGTGGATAAAAAGCAGGGCTGATCTCTGTTCTCTGGGATCGATAGCCCGCCCAGCTCTGGATTGCTGTGTTGCGATTCTAGCTTTAGGCTTGTGAGATCTTCTAGACAGGTTCAGGAACATCAGCAAAATCATCATCATCACTTAATAAATCTCCATTAATTACACGGATTTTAGAATTAAACTCAGCTTTTGCGTTTCTTTCGTTTAACTATTGTTCAAACAAGCTTATATCAAGAGCCCTGTGTTTTCACAAATACAAAATAACACGAAAAACTAAATGCAATATATAAAACGAAAAATCATTATAAAGCAAACACAGAATGACATTTTTAAATTGGGAGGTTTATACAAAAAATACTTTAAATAAATACTTGCGATCGTAGTTGTCAAGGCCCAGCCATTACCATAGACGCGGTCTGAAGGGAAACGAAAGCTCTGACCACCACTTGCGCAAATGTATAATTTTGGGAATTATTAAAATTGTGATAGAAAAGAAGAGACGTTTGTTTCTAAAATGCCTAAACCGCGCATAACAATTAAACAACACTGCAAAGATTTTGAGCATGATGGAATGTATGCAGCTGACAGTGACAAAATAATAATGTGCAGATTTTGCAGCTGTCAGCTGGAATGGGAGTCAAAAGATACCGTCGTTAAGCATTAGCTATGTATTCCTTTTGGGGAAAATATGGCTTGTTTGCTTGTATTTTTTATTAGTATGCTAATTCTTTGTTTTATTTCAAATATGCTACTGCATTGGTAAAAAAAAAAAAAAAAAAAAAGACAAAAAAAAGTACTACCAATAAAAAATAGCTAAATGATTATAAAAGTAATAACTACATCTAAATAATTATCCATCCTTTTATACACACAGAAACGAAGAACATAGGGAAAGCACACTAATAATAATTATAATATTGAAGTTACACCTGACTTATTTAGGCATCAGATGCGTGCAACTCGTTTACATTAGTTCCACCTCCGTCTGGAGAAGCATTTTCAAAACAGGACATAAAATAAAAACAAATATAATTAAAATAACTGTAAAAAAATAAAATAAAAGGAGGATCTCAGATGTCTGTACAGTAACTTGCACGCAACTGCACGCAATCAAACACACACACACACACACACACACACACACACACACACACACAGTATTCCGGAAGTATTTTTTTAAAAAGCGTATATAACATTTTTTTTAAAATAAAACCTAAAAAAATAAAAAAGCGATTAATTAGGGCGTGTAGAAGGGGAGATACAGATGTTTCAAATATGTGAGTACCCCATTGAACTCGGCTGTAATGGCGGACGCAAGTTTATCATCTTTGTAGTTAAAAAAAAAAAAAAAATGTCCCACCAACCCACCCCAGCCCTAAACCAATTACATGGAGGCATTCATCGTAGTCATGGCTATGACACAATAAAAAAAATAATAAGATTGCTGGTTGGATGGCTGAGATATGATGGGTTTTGTAATCGACATTATTATTATTTATTTCTTAGCAGACGCCCTTATCCAGGGCGACTTACAATTGTTACAAGATATCACATTATTTTTATATACAATTACCCATTTATACAGTTGGGTTTTTACTGGAGCAATCTAGTTAAAGTACCTTGCTCAAGGGTACAGCAGCAGTGTCCCCCACCTGGGATTGAACCCACGACACTCTGGTCAAGAGTCCAGAGCCCTAACCACTACTCCACACTGCTGCCACCACACATCATAGTATCGAAATTAGAGCATGTCGGCAGCAAAGGGTTAATATGGTTTCTTCGTAGAATGATGAACTCCACACACCGGGTGAACTCCCAGTCTCCATGTTGCTTGGGTCAGGAGAAAAATCAAACGATCTCTTTCCCATACTAGATCCCTGATATAATTTGGTGCCAAAGTAGTGTCCCTCCTCTATAAAACCTCCCACATCCTTTAGTATTGTTGTCCAAATTTCCAAAGAATTCAGTAAAACCAAGAAAGGGGGAAGGAGGGTGGGATATAGGTGTGTGGAGTTCATCATTCTACGAAGAAACCATATTACAGGTACTCTTCAGCTTTTACTTCGTATGCTGAACGCCACACCCAGAGTGAACTCCAGAGTGAACTCCACCAAAGGAAAATAGATAAAGGGTTGCAGGTCAGATATTTGTGGAAGAAGCCACAGATAACACATAGTTAGTAAAATTTAAAGACACATTTAAATTTTATAAGGTCTCGAAAGAAGCCCAGGTAGAAGCATTGCAGATGTCCTAGATTGGGATGGATTTTAATTTTGCCCAGGTAGTAGCCATTCCTTTTACCGAGTGGGCTCTGATAGGTCCCGGAACAGTTTTTTTTTTATCCAGTTCATAACAAAACTGAATACAGGATGTGATCCATCTTATAATGGTCTGTTTTACACAGGTTTGCCTCGAGTTTGTGAGTTAAAAGACACAAAAAGCTGTGGTCCTCCGACTCTGGCCTGCTTGTTATTCCCAAGCAAAAATACACCACACTTGGAGAACTCTCGTTTAGCTTCATGGCTCCGACTCTCTGGAACTCTCTCCCAGCTTTGGTGCGTGATGTTCCCACCGTCGCTCGCTTTAAATCAACTCTCAAGACCCACCTGTTCTCTCTTGCTTTCCATGCTCTTTAAGCCTGATATCTGCTATTAGCTGCTGTGTTGCTGCTACTATTTCATGCATTATGCTACTATCATGTATTATGCATTTTTCACTGTACTTAATGTATTATATATATATATATATATATATATATATATATATATATATATATATTTATTTATTTTATTTATTTTATTTTTACTATATATCATGTATTATGTATTTCTCTGTATTTAAAGTATTATGGATTATCTTGTTACTGCATCTTGTAAAGCGCTTTGTGATGGTGGTCCACTATGAAAGGCACTAGATAAAATAATGATTGATTGATTGATTGATTGATTATAACTACATCCGTACCCAAGCATACACAGGAGAAATTTGGACAATAATACAAAAGGATGTGGAAGGTTTTATAGAGGGGGGACACTACTTTGGCACCAAAAAGGATTATATCAAGGATCTCTGGGAGTGGAGACTGGGAATTCACCCGGTGTGTGGAGTTCATCTTACGAAGCAAGAAATATTGTTGTTTATTTCATTGTACAACGCCCCCCTTTTCCACATTTTATGAAGTTAAAAAGTAATGTAATTACTTCATGAAATTGTGTCTATGGCCACTTTGTTTATTGTGGATACATGACAATTGTATTTTTTTTAAAATGCGTTGTCTACTTCACGTACTAATTTTACCTGAAATACACACAAAAAAATGTTTGTTTGTTTTTTTAACAGTAACTACTGCATGACATCCAATGTTAATTCAGTGGGGTAGTAAGGCCATGACGTAAGGCCTTCACAAACTATTCTTACTTATGCAACATTTTTCAACAATAAGACAGTGTTACATATAATGGGTTTGATAGTGTTTTGCTAATGAACGAATAGCCGAATACTTGTCTCAATCTTGAACACATGAAAATTCCATGTTCGTCCCAGCACTAATCATAGTGATCGCAACGTTATACTCCAATAGTAGATTTTAAAGGTTCAAAATCAGTTTTATTCTTGCATAATTAATTTCAGGTTGGTTTTATGAGTTAAAACTGCCAATTGTTTGTTGCCAGCAAGCTTATTTTAGAACCAACAGAAGAGTGATGCTGCCAACAAAGCCTGTGTTACAGTACATGTTACCCTTATGTGGGTGAGTAAGGTATGTTTCACATGCTTTTGAGCATATGAAGACATCTCTTCCCACATCAACACAAACTAAATATAATCTCTAGATCAAAATCAGTATGATTTAATAAAAGAAAAACATGTATCATTTGTTATTAAATCGTCAAACAAGTCAAAAGATCCCGTTTGTTTTTTTAGATCAGATCACATTTATTGCTGAATACTACTAAACTCTCTGAGGGACAGGTTGAAACCAGTTCATTAACTGTCTAAGTATGAATAATTATTTTCTGTTCATGCTTCAATTCTCAAACTGAAATGCCACCAGTAATATTTAAGGATAATATGTCAAACTAATTTAAATAATAGGTTGTGTGGTGCAATTATAACAAAAACATGAATTGTTATTGTGAATTGTTTTTGCCTGTTTTCTTGCAAAAAAACAAAAAAACAAAATAAGTCCATAAGCAGGCATCATTGTTCAAAAAGCAGACATTTTAAAAAGTGTCTGGTCCTACCAACTTTAATTTGATTACATGAGTGCATTTTCAACTTTAAATCAAGTGCACGTGCTTATATACAGGCAATCTAAGTCAGTTTCACTATCACAACTTTCCAGGCTGTGGCATAATGCTGAACTTTAAACATCTTAGTCACATATTGCATTTGCCATCATCTTAGCTATGGGGGTGATTATAACCGTGTCAGTGTGATGTGTGTATACTCAGGCCTATATCTGACCAAAAGCTATTGGGTTTTTTTTTTTTTTTTTTTTTTAAGTAATCACTTTTAGTGATGTAATCTGACATTTTCTTTTGAGCTGTACTGCCCGTTTGCATTTCCTTTAGCCAAATGCCATCTCAAAAAGAAAAAGATTAAAAACACATCAAGAACATGTATATAGTATTTGTGTAAATTACCAGTTGTGCTACAACATAGAATACTGTATTTAATAGATCAGTTGAAGGTGTACCATAAGCTTTCAAGTTGCAGGTAACTTACTGAGTGCTATTTTATTTAGGTTAGCTGAAGAGAAATGTTATTTATTGAGAGAAATGTTATAATTTGCTCATACCATTTGAAATAAATATCTTGAATAAAAAGGAAAATCAGCTTACTTGCAAATAAGATGATACTATAATACTATAAACTTGTAGTACTGCAGTGAAAGGAAAGCAGTGATGAGCAGACATTGCTAGTTGCAGTCTTTTTTTCTTCATTGTATGATATTGTGAAATATTGGGTATACCTTCCAGTTGCCCTCTTGCCAATGTCTTTAGAAGTACCCTCTGTCATTTTTCAAGATTTATTTAATAAAAACCGTATACCACAAACAATCATTCAGCATTCTCTCCCCTCTTTCATTTTCATTCTCTCTCTCTCTCTCTCTCTCTCTCTCTCTCTCTCTCTCTCTCTCTCTCTCTCTCTCTCTCTCTATATATTATATATATATATATATATATATATATATATATACACTGTAAAGCCATATATATTTGCGAGCCCTTTATTATGTGTTTTTCGCATATGAAAAGAAAACCACACACATTTTTGGCACGAATATCAAATTCCACTAACAATACATACTTCCTATATTGCAACAGGTCACCCACACTTCAGGAGTAAAATAGGTTTTATGGGTGTGATTAGTCAAATATTTTGGTCGCAAATATTTATGGCTTGACAGTATTGCAACAAAGTCAGCCCCTGTTAGTATGGCTACCTTCGTAGCTGTTGCACTTCCTTAAATAATGTTTTCAAGACAACAGAATGCTGGGAAACGTTGTAGCGTGTATTTATTATTTACACTAAAAATCAAACAAACAAAACAAAACCTATCCCTTCTTCGGGCCCTAAACTAAACCAAATGAATACCTCTCTAAACAGGGACAGGCTATGCTCGTTTAACCTATGAAACAAGTAAGTTATCATTTTCTAAAGTTATTCAATCTTTTGCTCACATCTCCTTCTCTTTCCCAACGCTCAAGCACAGCGTGTCTTTTAAACACCCAACACTTATGAGTCTCAATTAACAATTAATTAAATAATAATAAGTGCATGTTCCTAAGCCCAGGGTCCTAAAGCCTGCCAATTACAGTTAGGAAAATACACTCCATCACAATATATATATATTGAAAGACAGTCATAAATGGGTTAAGACAGAGGTGTCAAACTTATGGCCCACGGAGCAAGGTCATCCGGCCCACAGAATATTCAAAGGCAAAACAAAAATGTCTGTGTCCGTCAGAAATGATTTATTCTGTGTGAGATTTTACTCTGCTGGAGTCGCTGCTCGCATTCCCTTGCTTGTGTCACTGCTGCTGCTGTGAGTGAGGGCTGCCTGCCGGCACCCCACTGGTAGCTGCAGAGCAGTGGGGGTGCTCTCCTGGTGCACTCTGACTGGAGTGAACATTTGCTAATAAAATAGCTGTCTATTTTGGAAGATAAAAGTTTTACGCTTGGATATATTTATATATATATATATATATATATATATATATATATATATATATATATATATATACAGTGCCGTGAAAAAGTATTTGCCCCCTGTCTGATTTTCTGCATTTTTGCATTTTTTTGACAGTGAATGTTATCAGATCTTCAACCAAAACCTAATATTAGATAAAAGGGACCCTGAGTGAACAAATAACACAAAAATTGATACATATTTAATTTATTTATTAAAGAAAGTTATGCAACACTCAATGCCCCGGTGTGAAAAAGTAATCGCCGCCTTAGACTCAATAACTGGTTACGCCACCTTTAGCAGCAATAACTGCAACCAAACGCTTCCTGTAGTTATTGATTAGTCTCTCACAGAACCGTGGAGGAATTTTGGCTCACTCCTCCATGCAGAACTGCTGCAGTTCCGTGACATTTGTGGGTTTTCGAGCATGAACTGCTCATTTCAGGTCCTGCCACAACATCTCAATGGGTTTTAGGTCTGGACTTTGACTAGGCCATTCCAAAACTTTAAATTTCTTGTTCTTCAACCATTCTGATGTAGACTTGCTTGTGTGTTTAGGATCATTGTCTTACTTCATGACCCAGCTGCGCTTCAGCTTCAGCTCACGGACGGATGGCCTGGCATTCTCCTGTAGAATTCTCTGATACAGAGCAGAATTCATGGTTCCTTCAATGATGGCAAGGCGTCCAGGTCCTGATGCAGCAAAGCATCCCTAAACCATGACACTACCACCACCATGCTTGACTGTTGGTATGAGGTTCTCACTGTGGAATGCAGTGTTTGGTTTTCGCCAGACATAACGGGGCCCATGTCGGCCAAAAAGTTCCACTTTTGACTCATCTGTCCATAGAACATTGTTCCAGAACTCTTGAGGATCATCCAGGTGCTTTTTGGCAAACTTGAGAGCAGTCATGTTCTTCTTAGTGAGCAAAGGTTTCGGCCTTGCTACTCTGCCATGAATCCCATTTTTGCCCAATGTCTTTCTGATGGTGGATTCATGAACACTGACCTTAGCCGAGGCAAGAGAGGCCTGCAGATCCCTGGATGTTGTTCTAGGGTTCTTTGTGACTTCCTGGACGATTTTACACCTTGCTCTTGGAGATTTTGGCAGGACGGCCACTCCTAGGAAGATTCACTACTGTCCCAAACTTTCTCCATTTGGACAATATGGCTCTGACTGTGGTTCGGTGGATCCCCAGAGCCTTAGAAATGGCTTTGTAACCCTTTCCAGACTGATAGGCATCAACAAGTTTTTACAGGAGGTCTTCAGGAATTTCTTTTGTTCATGGCATGATGTGCCTCTAGAACCTGTGTGCTGACAACTTCACTCTGATGGTAAGGGCCAAAGTTAGTCAGATTTATATTGGGCAGGGCTGGCCCAAATCAGGCTTGGTTGTTAACCAAAGTACTCAAACAGCTGACCCTAATTATCCCTTTAATTGGGTTGAGTTAACTAGGGGGGGGGCAATAACTTTTTCACACCTGAAGATTGCATGTTTGATTACCTTGCACACCAAACAAATGAAAGAAGCACTAAATTTTGGTGTCATTTTTTCTCTCAGACTCCCTCTATATACTACTACAACCCACAAAAAAATCTGACCAAATACAATATGAAAAATGTGCAAAAATGCAGAAAATCAGACAGGGGGCAAATACTTTTTCACGGCACTGCATATATATATACTGTATATATATATAAAGAAGCGAGTCAATTGGCATGTTTATTGTATTTTAAGTGTTTATTCAAGTTAAAAGCCGAAGGGCCGCGGAGAATGGATCTGACTGGTTGATCCTGACTGGTGGATCCTCACTGAGGCTATATAGCAGGGGCAAGCCCCTGCAGCGGGAGACCACGCCAAGACTTCAACCTGAGGGGATGCGGAGACAGGCTGAAAGAGTGGTCTGTACTGTGAAGTGGTTGGAAGGATCCTGAGGCAAAAATTAACATTTTGATTTGCTGATATTCATGACAGAGAAAACTTGCTGCTTCTCAGGACACACTATTTCAGCAGCTTTTAGCAGCATTTCTTCAAAAACTCTCCATCAGAAAATGTAGCTTGCCTTAACAGCAGCATCACTTATGGTACAAGCATTAGTAAACTCGCCAAAGTAAACGAATTTGACACCCCTGGGTTAAGAGCATTTCATTCAAAATCAAACTGTTTGTCCTGTACTTTGTTACACATCAAGGTAAAAGTTCAACAGGCTTTGGAAGATAAGACCAGGTATTCCCTCATAATGGATCTGCACAACTGGGTTATGTAAAAATCTCATTAGTTTCACTGGGGTACACAAAGATCTGATGAAAAGATGTTCTATCAGATAAAAGGCCAACTTACTTGATCTTCCCTGCGCATTTTCTTTTTACCTAAAGCAGATACTCAAAACACATGAGCTGAAGTTCACAGTACTTGTACTAATAGTCATATAAATACATTGCACATGTACTTAATTGCCCCTCGTGACACAGAATAATTGTATTTTTTCAGTGAATTGCCAAGAGCTGTCCATTAATTACACCCATTCCTATAGCTTACAAACAGCTGGCACTTATTTAGTAAAAGTTATTATTTTCATTTTTTATATTACAGTTACCATACATCTATATTGTTTTACCACAAAAAGAAAAGTATCATACAATATGTCATGCTTTTGACAGTTACAGCTATTGTAGCTCAACATTTCCATCAGTTTCAGATGTTTTAAAGCTAAATAAAATGGGCCCAGGCATTCTGCAGCACGGAAATAGGAAGATGAAATTGGCCTGAGGCACAGCTCGGGTAAGTTACAACTCAGTGTTAATTTTCACAGATTTTTTTTTTTTTTTTAATTTTAATGGGTTATTTTCAAAGTTTTTTGTATCTCTTTTTTTTTGTTTTTGCAAAGGCAGTTTATAGAATATCTCCACAAAAGACTTTCCATGCAGGGCTGGATTACAGCTGTGCTAAAAAAAAAAAAAAGCCACATTCAAATTTCGTGAAGTACATCTGGCAGCATAAATAAAAAGAGCTAAATTAAAAAAAGGGCCTGTTTAGGTAACAAAGGCACATTTTCCTCATGTTCTCCATCTGTGAGGAATTCAATTTCAAGGTGATGTGCCAAGCAAGCCTGTCTGGAAACACTACTGAGTGCTTTGAAGCCCAAGTCTCCATTTCAACAGCTAAACAGTTTCAGATGTGACAATGTAGTTTTATGACCTGAATAATACCTACATATGTGCAGCTGAGGTCCACAGAGGGGAGGACTACAATAATAATGAAAGATGGTTTCCATCTGACTGAGGCCTACTTTTCAGGTTGTGGTCACTATTGCTGTCCTTCTAGATCTCATCCTAGAGGATGTGGTATTTCTTAATAGTGTTATGGGGGACAGGTTAATGGTTACACTTTGGTGTACCAACTGTATTTAGAGATTGGACATGATTGATGTGTGGTGGCATGGGGAAAGGACTGTTTATTACACTAGCAAACTATTAGTGTATTATCTAGTTATTGGGAAATATTTTTTTGTTCAGTGTTTGTGTTGGATTACTGTATTGCTCACAGTTATGACATGGGCTTGTAAGAATATATAATGGGGTTACCCCAGCTTGGAGACAATAAACAATAAAGAGATTATTTAGCATGCTCCACAGAAAATATGAATCATGTTAGAAATTGTCCATCTGTTTTTTAAGTAAATTATCTCACGTAATTAAATCTCTTTAGGAAAGGTGCCCATGTGACCATCATACTTCAGTCAGAATTATTTTCCTACTGAGGACATGTGCCAATGAAAGAGTGTCTTATTTTAAACAATTGACATTTTATCTCAGTTGTTGGTGAAAACACAACCCATTTCATCTTTTAGTTTTTTGTTGTTGTTGTTGTTGTTGCTAGAATGTGCTTACTTTAGGTCTGTTCATTTCATACACAGTAAGACACTTGTTTTAAATACATTTAAATAAATTGCTGTTTTAACATTTATAGAGTTATGTCTGCCTAGAAAGTGTAATACAACTTTTTAAAACACTGTGTAGGGGTTTATGTGAAAACATACCTTCACACTAAAATGTAATAACCTTTAAGACCGTTTGTGTTGTTATTGGCCAGGCATTGCAGAAGATCAAACGGAATTAAATCCAGCAGATTTAGCCAAAAATGTCAGCAGTAAGCCTGGGCTTCAAGTCCAGGTATTCTCTTTCCTCTTTGATATAAGCTACCATAGACCAAGACAAATTGTAAAGGTCTGAGAATTTATAAACCATTTTTTTCTGAGAATTATTGAAAGGAAGATAGAAATTTCCGGTGACATGCTGCATTGACAGCGGCAGTTACTACCGTTGTATACGATGGAAGCCATGCATTCAGCTGCTATTATGTTAAACATGTTAATAAAACAAAGTCAGCATCAACACCTGTTGTAAAAGTAAGTAAAAAAAATGCTTTAACCCGTCTTTGCTACGATGTTTACAACATGCTTACCATAAATTGAATAGTAGCATATAACACTATGACCCACTTAAGTATTAAGAAATGTTCACTTGTAAAAACAGGTTGACCAGTTGTATTTTATTTACAGTAGCCGTGGCCAGTCAGCGGCCTGACTTGCGATGCTGATGATTTTGTTTCATGAGGAATGCATCTCTAACATGTCCAGAATGTCACTGCATACGTGTGTTTTTACCAGTATTGCTCCACAAAGCAGCACCCCCAGTTTGCTGCATTTGTGACAAGCTGATATTAGGAGGTGGTGCTGCTGAGGAATTTCTAAAAACATGTTATTCTTTTTTGGGACATTTTCAGTAAACGTTCCACTGTACGCACTAGCGTCTAAGGCGTTTCAACTAAGGGCAGCAGTGTGGAGTAGTGGTTAGGGCTCTGGACTCTTGACCGGAGGGTCGTGGGTTCAATCCCAGGTGGGGGACACTGCTGCTGTACCCTTGAGCAAGGTACTTTACCTAGATTGCTCCAGTAAAAACCCAACTGTATAAATGGGTAATTGTATGTAAAAAATAATGTAATTGTATGTAAAAATAATGTGATATCTTGTAACAATTGTAAGTCGCCCTGGATAAGGGCGTCTGCTAAGAAATAAATAATAATAATAATAATAATAAATAATAACTACTAATCAACTCTTGCGCTGTTGATCTTTGTTGCATTGTTACATCTAAATTGAAAATTCTGTTGAAAATCTTAAACTAAGTTGAAGTTGTATTTTATCAACTAGTCAGATTAGCCTGTCACAATTTCTTCAAGTCAGTCATAAACCTAAATTCAGCTCTCCAGGGTCTATCCCCAACTTGATAAACTTTATATTGAAGTTTTCAGATCAATCAGCTATTAGGAACGTGACGAGCACACAGGGGCCAAATGGTTTCCTCTCGTTTGTAAATTGTGTTATGTTCTTATGTTGCACAAGTCGATCACTTTCCTCAGCATGCTCCTGGAATACCTTCCCTTTTGGCAAAATAATTGTAACAATATCTTCTGTTTAAATATTTCCTTAAAGTAATTGTAGCTAACAAAATAATTCAAAAAATCGTATCCATTTTGCACTTCCATTAGCTACATATGTCTTTAATGTGCACTTTTAAAAGAAACACATGTTACAGCTAGGGCCCTGCGAAATTCACAGGAGAATTGAAACGACAGGACTAACCTGCAATTCAGCCCTAATCCTCCAGATGTCCGTGTAGCCACTCCAGCTAAACTGATCTAAAGAATAATTAAGGAATCAACACATTAAATTCTGGATAATTAGAATATACCCCATAATTACGAAAGACAATTATTGCCATTCTACAAATTGCGTTTAAAGAAAATGCTTACCTTGAGACTTGCTGTTTTAGAAAAAATGGCTGCACCAACGAAATCAAAAAGCATTTCTTTGAGAGATCGCACGCAGCAATATCCACCTGGTGTTTCAACTCTCCCTGATCGGAATGCATGGTAAGGGACTAGTAGATCTTATACAGTGGTTTGAAAGCTGCAACATTAGAGTTAATCAAATGTATAATAAAGTTGCAGAATTAATAAATACATACCGAGCACTGGCACAAGGGTTGCACAGCACAGATGCCAATATAAACAAAGAGTTGTTGAAACTTTCCACAAAGTTTATGGAAAATTGATGAGCTACAATAGCCCTGATCAATGCAGAAATGAACCATGTTTTAATCAACCAGCGGACATGTTTCTGAAGGCAGAAAGGATTTTCAACCCACAACAAGTTTGGGTGTGAATCAGAAATGGAGGGATATCAGCTACTTCAATCCACGAAAGAAGACCGACTTAACCAACTGACAATGCTTAAATTTAACAAGTAAAATCCATTAAAAAACATATCTTCCCCTTCTGTTGGTGAATTTCATATTTGTGCCCGGGGAGATCCAGATATCAAGGAAATGCAGTTAATTTTTTTAACAAATGATTTGCGTAAAAGTGTACTGGTAAATTAAAATCTATAAATAATCTATTTATAATTATGAGTTCTCTGAAATATTATTGAAAAAAACGTCCTTTTAAAATCTTGTTATCCATATTCACAGGGATGTAAGGGCTAAATAAATGGCAGTAGCGATCTACAGCGTTCTGTTTATTAATCTACTAATACGTACTTTGAAGTAATAGGATGACCAATTCAGATTATTCAAGTAATGCAATGGGATGATTGTTTAATGATTGCTCATTACATGGCTTACTGTGGAGACATCGTGGACAGGTTAAAAATATCGACATCGCGGACAGGTTAAAAAACAAGTCGTGTAAAACACAGGGCCCTAGTTATAGCACACACGTCATTTAATTTTAAAACATGATACATGGTACTATAGGTTAAAATAAACTCTGAGTTTCTATGCTTTTTTTTGGAGTTATCTGTTTGCACTTGTACTCCCTGGGTCATTTCACCTCAGTAGGGTCTTCTGGGTCAAACCATGCTGCTGTCTAAAGAAACCAGTGAGGGGGTAGGGACAATTTCACTATCTAAGTGAAATGACTCAGGAATGCAAAATAGTCAAAAAGCTTCTAAACGGTGTTTTAACCGAGTGTTGTACCGGATAATTAAAAATGAAAATACATGTTTCCTCTAACATGTGCTCCTTTCGAAACTGCATACTTGAGACCTATGTAATAACTCCTTTTTTGCTTGAAAGGGAATTCAAATTAAAAAAAGCTAACTAAAATTGTTACAGCTAAACACAAATTGCATATTTCCAACCCAGACCTCATTCTTCACAGTGGAAGTCCCAGAAGATTTCTCAGTGCCATTTGGAAGCATACAATAACAAAGAAACAACAATCTAATGCTTAAAGGTACGAGTCAGACCCCTTACAGAGGTTTATTTTATATCACAGATGATCCCAGGGCCTTTTTCAGTGGACAAATTGACAACCTGCAACACAGTACCATGTAAAGTAGGTCACTATGCCTTACCTTAACCGGATTTGAAACTTCTTGTTACTTCTTATAACAAATGACATTGCAAAGATTCATCACATTGGAGTGAGTATTCAGCAACTCAAACAATCGGGTGTCAGTTAGTACACTGGAACCTCTATTATCCACACTAACTGCAACCAGAGGGTGTTCATAAAAACAACAATTGAATTATTACCACTCAATTTCTACATACAAATCAAGAAACCTCCACAGCTAGTCCAATTCAACATCTGCACTTTAGATATGTAACTTGCAGTTATAGTGCAGCCTTTCCGTTAACTGGTAGACCTGTCAGTGACGGTTTCAAAATCTAGTTGACGGGCAGAGACTGAAACCGCCCGACTGTTTGACTGGCAGCAAAAGGTCTGTGACGAGTCATTGACTAGCTGTCACTAACAAGAGCGAATGAGTGTGCCTCTAGTGTGCCTCTAGTGCAGTGGTGCGCAAACGTTTTATATGACGCCCCCTTTTTTACTTTTCATTGATGCACAGCTGCCACACTCCGACTTTGAATAATGTGTTTGTTAACATTTATGTATTTAGCTAAATCTGGACTTTTTTTTTGGTTAAATGTAGGAAAAAATACGTGATTTACATTAAATCCACCAAGACCAGTTAAAACATTAGTGCTTTTTTTTTTTTTACACTTGTCGCCCCATATATGAAAGCCGCCATTTCGACTCTGTTCACTGCAGTTTCACAAACACACTCGCCACTTCAAACATCATTTCTCCGGTTCTACATGTCCTAGAGTGATCGTTAACGAATTGTTAGAAAGGTAAGAACTTGGACTAGCCTTTAAAAAACTGCCCCTTACGTCAAAGTCGCGCCCCCCCCCTTACCGCCCCCCCCCCCCCCCTTAGCCCCCCCCCCCACACACACACTTTGCACACCACAGCTGTAGTGCAGTGGTCGACTTTGGCCTTCGAGATCCAATCCAGTCCAGGTTTTTACTCCAAGCAGGTTCTAATGTAGTTAATTGAAGCTGCTAAGAGGCAATTAACTAACTTAGGACCTGGTTGGAATAAAGACCAGGACTGGAATAGATCTCGAGGGCCAGAGTTGAGTACTACTGTGTCTAGTGCGCTTCTAGACTACGCCCTTTAAAGGGACAGGCAATCGAATGAGTGAGTGATTTGGCAGTTCCTGTTTTAGCGCTTGCTTGTTAACAAAGCAAGTCACCGATAGGCCAATTTAAGCCACGTGCCCTCCTTTCATTCCTCCTGGAGAGGAGAATGTGTTTATTTTGTTTTCATCCATGGTTCTTATTGACTGTGACTCGTGTGTTTGTTGAAATAAAAGCATAGAGTGCAGTTTATTTTCTGTATCTTTGTATAATTTGAACGTGTTCTAGACACATGCATGCCAGTCTAGTTATGAACTATTTTCTTTCATTTTCCTCTTAATTAAAAAAAAAAGGCTGCTAAGTGAAAGGCTTTTTTTTTTGTTGGTTTTACTTTTTCTCATAGGCCTATTTTTTCTCCACAACTATGTGTATGTGTATTGCTTTAAGAGTGGACTGGCACTGACGTTTTGTGTTGTGACTGGTAAAACATTTAGTGACCAGTCACTGTGACTGACAGCAGTTTTTTCCTAGCTGAAATGATGTAGTAGTCAAATTGGATGAGTGGTTTTCAAGTGTGACATTTCACAGGCATCCTCAGCCAGGTATATTTATCAGCCATCAGCACTCTTAATTGTGGTTTAGATCTTAATGTTGAGAAAGTTTAGGAAAATAAATACTAGGCAAATATTTCTATAGCTGTGAAGGGCACCTTTCAGATCCTCATTAATAAGCGACACTGGCTGGAAGGGCCTGTACAAAGCAGTGCTGATTAGTTGTATTTTGAAAGCGAGCTACCTGATTGACAGACAGACTGCATATCTTTATCTTTTAGATAAATACTATGCTTTCTAGTTGACATGTGACAATCAGATGCCCCATCACATGAAGATAATGATAGTCTGAGATCAAATATTTCTGTAAAATAAGGAAGCTCTTCATTGTTGTGTTTAGAAAAAATAATGATTTAGTTTAAAAAAAAAAAAAAAAACCTTTAACTTGAAATATAATTCTGCTACTTGCCCATTTTGAGCACTGAACTTTTTAACCTAGATAAAAAGGAAATCTCTGAACTCCCAGATTTGATTTCCACAGCTTATACAGGCTTCCTAACTGACAGATCTTAACTTGAACCAAAGGGCATGTTTGAAACTAGTGTATCAACACACCTACTGCCCTAGAGACAGGGCCGGCTTTACGCATTTCGTCGCCCTATGCAAAATATTGGTGTTGTAATTCGTCTGTGTTCATGGAATAAGGAAGTTACTCGGAAGTCATTATGTGCACAATATACAATAACTGAAACAAACACCTTTTTTATACAGCTAACATATTAAAAACAGACAACAGAGAATAAAGCAAGCTGGTTGGTTCTCTTAAAATACTAACACAGACTTAAGAGTCTTCTTTCATTTTGCTGTCCTCTTAAATTCGCCTACTTTACCTAACGTAAAAGCCAGGCCTGCCTAGAGGTGTCTGTATGAATGGAAATTAATTTAAAGTAATTAAAGCACTTCAAGCTTAATCTAAAACTGCTAGGTTATTATTAATTTCTTAGCAGACGCCCTTATCCAGGGCGACTTACAAGATATCACATTATTTTTTACATACAATTACATTATTTTTACACATTATTTTTACATACAGTTACCCATTTATACAGTTGGGTTTTTACTGGAGCAATCTAGGTAAAGTACCTTGCTCAACGGTACAGCAGCAGTGTCCCCCACCTGGGATTGAACCCACA